>NW_025893113.1:99513-124470 GCF_002878395.1 Capsicum annuum
AACGTTTTTGATTTTTTGAGAAATGAGTGCAAAAAGTGAAAAAAAAACATTTTTTTTTAATTTTTAAATTGTGAAAAACAAAAGCCATAAAAACCCCTAAAAACTACCGAATTTTTTTTTTTTTCACTCTTTTTTTCTTTTTTTTTTTCAACAATTTCTTTCCTACACACTTTGCTTCTAACTCATGTTTTTGCCTAAACCAGTCGTTCAAATAACCTCGATACCCTCAAAGATGCAACATTTAGCACGTTGGGATGCCTTAGAGGTGAGTCTCCTACAAAGGGCCAAGTGGGCCCTACTAGGTCTTCAATATGATGCACATAAGCATGACCTAAAGGCTGACCTACGTTAGGGTTCACTAACAAGGCTGTTCGGGGGAGCGTATGGTCGATAGTGGCTGCTTTGCTTTCCACCTACTCCATAACACTGACGGCTCTCCCCCTAAAATAAGGGGACTCAACTAAAGGTCATGTACAACACGTGTACTACGGACTTGTTACAGAAAGAAGGCTGGGGGGTGGACTCATGATGCCAGATATAAAAGCGGTAACACATAGGATAAATACTGTACAAAAAGAGCACGAAAACATTCCATAATGATAAAACAATAACACAAAACAACACAAACAAAATTTTTATACACCTATAGTGTCAAACAAAGCCGATACGACTCCAAAATAAGCTCTAATTCTGAACAAGGTCCCCAGCAGAGTCGCCAGAGCTGTCACACCCCTTTTTTAACTCCAAAAGGATTGGATTTTTAAGTTCGAAAGGGTTTTTATTATTAAGTGACAAAAGAAAATGATTTTCTCCGAAGAAGTATTGTTTTTACATTTGAAATCAGAGTCGCCACTTGACATAATCTGGTGTGCCAAGTCACCATTGGAAAATTCTTTTCAAAAACATTTAACTCTTTAAACTGGTTTGCGAACAGAGATTCCAGCTAAGGAATTCTGTTGATCGAGGGAAAGATCTTAGGCACCCCTCGATCTCGTGGTCGACCACAGTCGCTTGGTGGAACATATCAGCTAATTCGACACTACGATGTACAAACCACACAAAAACACGTAAAACAATCAAACAAATAAACAAAACAAAACGAATAAAAAATATAGTGTCCAGTCCGAGTTATACAGTCCCAAAATAGAAAAATACGAAAATGTAAATCCTATTCTAAACTAATCCTAAACTAAGCTCCAATGCCTTACCCGACGCCGCGGGCCTTCATCACGATCATTTTCCGCCAACATGATACGTCGGGGCATTCCCCGGTGAATAAATACAATGTGTCTCGGGGCATTCCCCAACTGAATGAATACATTTGAATTAAATAAGCTAACTAAAAAAACATGTTCAAAACACACATTCAAATATTCAAAGCATTAAATCAACACATCACACCTAAATTTTGCCTACTCGAACCTATATTGCCTTTCCATTTCAACATATCACAAATCTATCACATTCATGCTTATTCCAAATTAAACAAAAAGACAACAAACGAAAATTAATCTACATTCACCTTTTATCAATTTCTCAATTCCACCCCTGCTAGCTTCGTTTTTACCAATTACACCAAAATTACTCCAATTCGTTTCATATATCACCGCAATCACACTGTCAAGTACAAAATTATGACATCGACCAAATCCAACAATCATACTTACCACACACATAATCACAACATCATTATACCAAATAAGAATGAAATAAGGAACAAGGATTATGGAGATGGACCTTTCGAATGTTCTCGATTGATTAAGAAGAGAATAAAGCCATTCCGGAACCACAAAGAATACCACAAAATCTCGAATATTATCCAACTCCAAATTAATAACCTTCGAACTCCAATCCAAAACCCCAAAACCAAACAATAATCAAGTTTTCGAAATCAGTACGAGGATCGACAAGCCCACAACAAAGTTGCAATAAAGTAAACAGAACCTGTACTTAAACTGCTAAAAAATGGATCGATTATAAGATGAAGAAGGTCGGTGAGTTCGAAACCCGATGGGCCCATCACCAAAATCAAGTTGAGCGGGCTGATTTCAGCTAGCTTGATGGCTGATTTGGGTGTTTCTACGTCTTAGGGTGCGAGCTATGGGTTAGCTTTGTTTGAATCCGGTGAAATAGTAGTCGATTCTGGTGAATCAGTAGCTGGAAAGGTTTAGGTCGACCGGATTCATTTACTTTTCCTCATTTTTTTCTGACGAGTATATGTGTTTGTCGTGAGAGAGATGCATGTGAGAGTGACGATAGAAGTTTCCTGAAAAGGGTTCTCTCAATGGTGATTGTTCTTGGGGAGTTTTCTTTAGTGAATGAAGAAGAAGACCATGACCCCAGCCGAAAGAAAAATTCCCCCCTTTTCAATTTCTTTCTATTCTTATGAGGATGATGACAAAATGGGCCCTTTTTTTGTTAGGTGTACCCTGTGGGTCGCCCTTCTTTTTGTTGTTAATGTATTATGTAAGGATAAGAAT
Organism: Capsicum annuum; assembly: GCF_002878395.1. Taxonomy (NCBI): domain Eukaryota; kingdom Viridiplantae; phylum Streptophyta; class Magnoliopsida; order Solanales; family Solanaceae; genus Capsicum; species Capsicum annuum. Next base: position 101,994 of record NW_025893113.1, read on the forward strand.
ATGAGTGTGTAGGGAGGTGGAAGCTTTTGATTGGGTAGGTTGTTAGGATATGATAAATTAGTTAGAGGTATTGTTTTTTTTGTTTATTTTTGTATTTTTGTGGGATATAATTGCATGGGGTTGGCCACATGGTAAGGTGAACAAAAAATGAATAAAATTAGACTTCCGGAGGGACAAAATTAGGTGTCTACATCATGCCCCCTTTGAATGTAAACACGAAGTGTTTTCAGATAAAGAAGTAGACAACGAGACCAAATTTTGACCCGACCATTATTCAAAGAAAGAAACAGAAGAAAGAAAGAAAATCAAATCCTGTCGGACACCCTATCTACCCAAGTCATGAGGAACTCACAAGTATCTCAAAGGGTTGGTAGAGAGGAATTATACCGAGTTGGAGAGTCGAGTGAGGCCCTATTGAGGTTCCGGTCCGCGGCTCTGTCATTACATCAAAAATGAAAAATTACAAGAGTTAAAAAGATGAATAGAATTACCAAATTCCTATGTACGCAGCTTCTTTTGAACTCTTGACTTGAGTTTCATCACCCTATTCTTCAGGTGGGCTCCTGACTTGCAATTTCTTCAACTTGTTGCTTGCCTTTCAATTTCCATACCCTGTTCTCCAAGTGGGTTCCTGACTTGCTATTTCATCAACTTGTTCCTATGCTTTTCAATTTCTTCACCCTATTCTGCAGGCGGGCTCCTGACTTGTTATTTCATCAACTTGTTGCTATGCTTTCAATTTCTTCACCCTGTTCTGTAGGCGGGCTCCTGACTTGCTATTTTTCACTCTGTTTAACTTTTAATTGCTTCACCTTATTGCTTGGTTTTCCATTTATTCGCCCTGTGCTTCGGGCATGCTCCTAAAACCACATCAAAACTGCAAAGAAAATTATCCCAAACAAAGAAATGCATTTTCCATGAGTTAATTGGAATGACTTGAGTAAAAGGTACATCTTCTAGGGGTCAAGGGGAATGACTTGACTTAAAGGTACGCCTTATAGGAATCAGAGGGAATGAATCGACTAAAAGGTATGTCTTATAGGAATCAAAGGGGATGAATCGACTAAAAGGTACGTCTTCTAGGAATCAAAGGGAATGACTCGACTAAAAGGTACATCTTATAGGAATCAATAGGAATAACTCGACTAAAAGGTACGTCTTATAGGAATCAAAGGGGATGACTCGACTTAAAGGTACGTCTTATAGGAATCAAAGGGGATGACTCGACTAAAAGGTACGTCTTCTAGGAGTCAAGGTGAATGACTCGACTAAAAGGTATGTCTTATAGGAATCAAAGGGAATGACTCGACTAAAAGGTACATCTTATAGGAATCAAAGGGGATGACTCGACTAAAAGTACGTCTTATAGGAATCAAAGGGGATGACTTGACTAAAAGGTATGTCTTATAGGAATCAAAGGGAATGACTCAACTAAAAGGTACGTCTTATAGGAATCAAAGGGGATGACTCGACTAAACGTACGTCTTATAGGAATCAAAGGGGATGACTCGACTAAAAGGTATGTCTTATAGGAATAAAAGGGGATGACTTGACTTGAAGGTACGTATTATAGGAATTAAAGGGGATGACTCGACTAAAAGGTACGTCTTCTAGGAGTCAAAGGGGATGACTCGACTTAAAGGTACGTCTTATAGGAATCAAAGGGGATGACTCAACTAAAAGGTACGTCTTCTAGGAGTCAAGGTGAATGACTCGACTAAAAGGTACATCTTATAGAAATCAAGGCATAAGTTAGGAAGTGCATTACCTAAGAAGCAAAATTCGAATTACCCAATCAAGGAAGTGTGTTTCCTTACCAATGTTGTTTGAATTATCAAGATAATGAAGTGCGTCTCCTAGAGATCTTGAATTATGAGTTTTACCATGGTTTTGATTACCAAACCTGTGCAGCAACCTTGCCTCTTGCATTTGTTGAGGTGAGAAATTACGGCCTTTGATGTTTAGGCTCTGAAATCCTTGATCTAAATGCAATATGTATTCCTATTACATACAAAGAAAACTTGTGAGTTTAAAAACATGGTGGCTAGTTTGTGACTTTGGCTTTTGAGGAAATTGCTCCTGCCCCCGTCACATTTAGCTTTGCTTCCAACCATTAGCATATGTCATTGACTTGCTGTATCATTGACTCAAACTCAACTTATTAAGAGTGACTCTGAAACAAACACAGTATTTCTGCTTTGTTGTGTTTCTCAAATAAACCCTTTGAACCTTGGTATTTCCATGAGTTCCTCGACTTCTCTGTTGACAAAAATTCCTACATGCCTTTTTTTGGGCTCACAATCATGTCTCTTTCATGTGCTAGCTTTTGTCTTACTTTGTGCAATTAAAGAAGCTGATAGCCAGTTTTGAAATCTTTTCTCACTTGTTTTGACACGGACTTGACTCAAAGACAAGAAACAAAAAAAAATGACAATTTTTGTTTTGATAACTGACTTAAGAAAGATAAAATTAAAATAAAGAGAAGAAAGAAAAGACAATGAATGTCCCCTTTTAAAACAAAGAAACGAAAAATTCATCTAAAAATGACAGTCAACACTAATGATTATGCCATGCATTTTGGATTAAGCAGCTTGATCTTTTCATCCAAACTTTCTACCCATTGTTGTTGAGTTAATGGCCTTGAAACTGAGTTGCTTTCTTAGGTCAATTGCATTTAAGACCCCATTCGGCTAGTGGCACCTTGAAGGGTTTTCGCCAACAAGCTTCTTTTATTTTCTCTCGGCTCACTATCACCTTATGGTGCCTGTGAGGGTTTTCACCAATAAGACTCTCTCATTTTTATTTCTCTCTTAATTCCATATGCTGAGGAAGACAAATAGTTCCCAAATGCATCACCATATCCCTTGCATGCTCCGCCTTAACATCCTCAAAGATTGATCTGAAGGTCTTTCTTTGGTTGTAACTTGGCTTTTGGATAAGGTTAGAAATAAAGGATGGCATGGGGCCCAAACGACACTTGAAGTGGGGTAGGACTTACAACTTTTGGAATCAACTCAAACAATGAGGATTAAATCATGCCTCAGTTTCTTTAGACTGGGTTACTCTAAATTATTTATTTGGTTTGACCGAGCCCTGAGTAGGGCAGCCGACGTATCTCACCCCTGAGAGAGGAGACTCAGGTCATGCGTAGTTCTGGCAGCTTGTTCTTTCACTTGATTCTATTTTTTCTTTTGTTGACTCTTTTGTCTTTGGGACTTTTCTGACTTTATTTTTCTTGACACTCATCTTTTCTTTCTTTTTCGACATATTTTTTTTGAATTTTGTTGACTCTTATCTTGATTCCAAAAGAGGAGTATGAAAGAAAATAACACTAAGGCCCAAATGGGGGTAAACAAAGGATGACACAGTGTTTGGATGGTAGAATGAAATGCCTTCATCATATCAATTGTTGAAAATGCTAGTACATAGCATGCAATGCGAAAGTGCATGATCAAGATCACTTATGAAATGTTTTACAACACTAACTTGCCCCAAGCATGTGTACCACCTCTTTTTCTACACTTGCCCAGCCTACAACTCCAGTTTGTTGTACATTCCTCATGCTAAAGGACTCATGACTTCGTGGAGCTAATTTTCTTCCTATTCCTCTTGATAGGATCACGTAGACACTGTTTGACCTAATTAAGACATGTCTTTCAATTGATGACCAAGTTATCCTTGCGATTCTCAAAAAGTCTCAATTTTCAAAGAAGGCTCCAAGTTGATCACCAAATGCCCCATTACTCTATTTATTTTCTCAGATGCTCTCTTTTCCTAAATTTAACTCTCTGATTCAATGCTTCATGATTAAGCTGGATTTTAAGATCTGACTGAAAATTCCGCAGGCATGTCATATCACTAGAATCAACATAAAGTGACTATATAAAGAAAACAAACAAACAACACATATTTAAAACACAAAAGGAAAGGGACACATCATTTAGTTGAAATAAAAGATAAAAGGGTTTGAACATAAACGACAAAGGGACAAAACAAGATAGATCCCGAACTACAACCCTGAAATAATTCAAAAAATAGAAAAGAAAACAAAACAAACTACCAGACCTCTTCCTAATAGGGAGACGGGTGAATTCTCAATTGCTCAGCCTTACAACTTAGCCGCTGGTTTGCATATTAGCATGACTAGAGCTTCCCTCACTATCAATGTTCTGCACCATAAATGATCCATCATGAATCATCTTTTTAATTTCTCTTTTCAAATCTCGACAATCTTCAATACTATGACCCTGAGCCTCAGAATGATACGCACATCGTGTGTTAGGATCAAAATTTCTTGAACGCCGATTAAGGGTGTGCCCAAGGAGAGGAGTGATCATTCCTTCCTATACCAATATCTGAAATAAACTAGCATATGACTCTCCAATTGGTGTGAAGCTATCTCTCGACTTCTGCCTCATTTCATTGTTTGGCTTGGATAGAAAATCTAGCTTAGAAGGGTTTTGGTATGTTTGTGGAGTTAGAGGATGACTCTGGGGCGTTGGGGTATGCCATTGTGGGTAAGATAAGGGTTGAACATGTGGTTGTGAATTATACACTGGATATGGATGTGGAGGAACAGAGTAAAATGGATTTTGGGAGTGATTATGTGGAGCCTGGGCATAAACTTGAGCTTAATCCTGAGATCAACGACGATGTGGTATTCTTGAACTTTCTTGCTGTCCAACTATAATTGCAGATGCATCTTCCTCATTCTTTTTCTCCCCAACACTTCTTGAACCCTTTTGAATTACTTGAGTAGTCGCTTTCAATGTTGCAAAACTCATAATGCGACCAGTCTTAATTCCCTCTTCTATCATCTCCCCCATTTTAAGGACCTCAATGAACGGCTTGCCTAATGCAGGTAACAAGTGTTGCTAATATGTTTCGTCCTGCGCTTGAATAAACACCTCCACTATTTTGCTTTCTTTCATTGGCGGTTTTATTCTAGCAGCTTGTTCGCGCCATCTGATCGCATACTCCCTGAAACTCTCAGTATTCTTCTTTGTTATACTAGTTAGGGATTTTTCGTCAGGGATCAACTCCACATTGTATTGAAATTGTTACACAAATTCGTTAGCTAGGTCATCCCAACTAATCCATTTGTCAATGTCTTGGTCAATAAACCATTCTGAAGCTAGACCTGAAAGACTGTAACTAAAATATGCCATGAGCAATTCTTTCTTCCCTCCAGCGCCCCTTAGCTGGTTGCAATAGCGTCTCAAATGTACTACAGGATCGCCATGTCCACCATACTTCTCAACTTCGCTATTTTAAAACCAAGAGGAAGATGTACACCAGGAAACATGCACAGATCTTTATATGAGACACTTTTGTACCCCCCAAGTCCTTGCAAGTTTTTCATAGTCAGTTCCAAACTTCTCAATTTTCTGGCTATTTCCTCTTGTTTTTCTGTCATAACAGGTTTCTCAGTGTTAGGAGAAAATTCAGGCGATTAAGGGCAATCGTAAGGACCAGTCGACTTAAATGTAGGCTCGAGAGCATAATGTTGATCACTAAAAATATTTAATACAGGCTCTCTTGTAGAGTAGGGAGGCACAACTTGTGGATGAACATCAAAAGTAGGAGGTGGGGGTGGCACCGCAAAAGCATGAAGAGCAGCTGGAGCTGAGTATATGGTAGTCTTGGATTGGGGAGTGAGGAAATAAACATTGGAAGTGGTTGGATATTGTTGCCTCGGAGTCAATCCTGATGCATGTTGTGGCATATCAACAAAACTGGGAAATTGTGCATGTGACACGGGAGGCAAGCTAGAAAGATATTCCAGATTATCAGTGGGCACTGGAGGAGGCGGCAACCCATTAGCCCAAGTTTGATGCATTTCTATTATTTGCCGCCTTAATTTCCAAATCTCTTCATTATCTCCTACATTCTCATTCCCCGAACTCCGTATCTGATTAGTAACAACTAACTCGGTATCCTTGTTGGCCATAACTTCCTTTGTGACTTGGAGCAATATGGAGGACCAGCTAAAATGCCACAAACCAACTACCTTAAAATAACTGGACAAGAGATAGCAAATGCGTTAGAGTTCAACGATTTTTCAAAACCTCTTCTTCTTTTTTTCTTAAAAAAAAAATCACCGAACCCTAGAAGGGCGCCTACGTATCTCACCCCAAAAGGGGAGAATCAGGTGTGCGTAGTTCGTGAAGTTTTGCCAAAATGGCCAATTAAACTCTTTTTTTCTTTCTTCAAACAAAGTATCAAAAGAATTGACGAAAATCTTTTTTTTTATTTTTTTTATTTTTTTTAGGTTTAAATCTCTATACAAAATGAAACCTGTGATTACCAAAGAAAAATCTTTTTGTGTTTTCGATTTTTGAATTTCATGTGAAAATAAAACTTGAACCTAGTAAAGGAAAATCTTTTTGTAGTTTTCTTTTAAAGACGTATATGAAACACCTACTCTAAATGGACAGTGAAGAAATATTTTTGGATTTTTCAAATAAGATTCCTGAACCAACAATAGGCTGCCTACGTATCTCACTCCCGAAATAGGAGAATTAGGGGTGCGTAGTTCGTCCAGATTGGACAATTAATGATTTACTAATAGATTGACCCTAACTTAAGAGACACAACTAAAGACAAACAAATAAAATCTTTTTTTGAATTTTTAATTAGACACTTCAACTAAAACTGCCACCAACAATTACGAAGGAAAATCTTTTTGGCATTTTCACTATATAAGAATGTATAAAGCTCCTATTGAAAGGAAAAAATATTTTTGGAGTTTTCGAATTATGAATGCTTACTAAAGAAAATGAAAGGAAAATTTTTTAACGTTTTTGATTTTTTGAGAAATGAGTGCAAAAAGTGAAAAAAAAATATTTTTTTTTAATTTTTAAATTGTGTAAAACAAAAGCCATAAAGAACCCTAAAAACTACCAAATCTTTTTTTTTCACTCTTTTTTTTTTCAACAATTTCTTGCCTACACACTTTGCTTCTAACTCATGTTTTTGCCCTAACCAGTCGTTCAAATAGCCTCGTTACCCTCAAAGATGCAACATTTAGCACGTAGGGATGCCTTAGAGGTGAGTCTCCTACAAAGGGCCAAGTGGGCCCTACTAGGTATTCAAAATGATGCACATAAGCATGACCTAAAGGCTGACCTACGTTAGGGTTCACTGCAAGGCTGTTCGGGGGAGTGTATGGTCGATAGTGGCTGATTTGCTTTCCACCTACTCCATAACACCGACGGATCCCCCCTAAAATAAGGGGACTCAACTAAAGGTCGTGTACAACACGTTTACTACGAAATTGTTGTAGAAAGAAGGCCGGGGGTAGACATATGATGCCAGATATAAAAGCGGTAACACAAAGGATAAATACTGTACAAAAAGTGCACGAAAACATTCCATAATGATAAAAAAATAACACAAAACAACACAAACAAAATGTTTATACACCTATAGTGTCAAACAAAGCCGATACGACTCCAAAATAAGCTCGAATTCTGAACAAGGTCCCCAGTAGAGTCGCCAGAGCTGTCACACCCCTTTTTTAACTCCAAAAAGATTGGATTTTTAAGTTCGAAAGGGTTTTTATTATTAAGTGACAAAAGAAAATGATTTGTTCTGAAGAAGGATTGTTTTTACATTTGAAATCAGAGTCACCACTTGGCATAATCTGGTGTGCCAAGTCACCATTGGAAAATCCTTTTCAAAACCATTTGACTCTTTAAACTGGTTTGCGAACAGAGATTCCAGCTAAGGAATTCTGTTGACCGAGGGGAAGGTGTTAGGCACCCCTCGATCCCGTGGTTCAACCATGGTCGCTTGGTGGAACATATCGGCTAATTCGACACTACGATGTACAAACCACACAAAAACACGTAAAATAATCAAACAAACAAACAAAACAGAACAAATAAAAAATATAGTGTCCAGTCCGAGTTATATAGTCCCAAAATAGAAAAATACGAAAATGTAAATCCTATTCTAAACTAATCCTAGACTAAGCTCCAATGCCTTACCCGACGCCGCGGGCCTTCATCACGATCATTTTCCGCCAACATGATATGTCGGGGCATTCCTCGGTGAATAAATACAATGTGTCTCGGGGCATTCCCCGACTGAATGAATACATTTGAATTAAATAAGCTAACTAAACAAACATGTTCAAAACACACATTCAAATATTCAAAGCATTCAATCAACACATCACACCTAAATTTTGCCTACTCGAACTTATACTGCCTATCCATTTCAACATATCACAAATCTATCACATTCATGCTTATTCCAAATTAAACAAAAAGACAACAAACGAAAATTAATCTACATTTACCTTTTATAAATTTCTCAATTCCACCCCCGCTAGCTTTGTTTTTACCAATTACACCAAAATTACTCCAATTAGTTTCATATATCACCGCAATCACACCATCAAGCACATAATCATGACATCGACCAAATCCAACAATCATACTTACCACACGCATAATCACAATATCATTACACCAAATAAAAATGAAATAAGGAACAAGGGTTATGGAGATGGACCATCCGAATGTTCTCGATTGATTAAGAAGAGAATAAAGCCGTTCTGGAACCACAAAGAAGACCACTAAAGCTCGACTATTATCCAACTCCAACCTGATAACCTTCGAACCCCAATCCGAAACCCCAAAACCAAACAATAATCAAGTTTCCGAAATCAGTACGAGGATCCACAAGCCCACAACTAAGTTGCAATAGAGTAAACAGAACCTGTACTTAAACTGCTAAAAATGGATCGATTTTAAGACTAAGAAGGTCGGTGAGTTCGAAACCTGATGGGCCCATCACCGGAATCAAGTTGAGCGAGTTTATTTCAGCTAGCTTGACAGCTGAGTTGGGTGTTTCTACGTCGTCGGGTACGAGCTATGGGTCAGCTGTGTTCGAATCCGGTGAAACAGTAGCCGATTCCAGTGAATCAGTAGCCGGAAAGCTTTAGGTCGACCGGATTCATTTACTTTTCCTCATTCTTTTTCTGACGAGTGTATGTGTTTGTCGTGATAGAGATGCATGTGAGAGTGACGATGGAAGTTTCCTGAAAAGGGTTCTCTCAATGGTGATTGTTCTTGGGGAGTTTTCTTTAGTGAATGAAGAAGAAGACCATGACCCCAGCCGAAAGAAAAATTCCCCCCTTTTCAATTTCTTTCTATTCTTATGAGGATGATGACAAAATGGGCCCCTTTTTTGTTAGGTGTACCCTGTGGGTCGCCCTTCTTTTTGTTGTTAATGTATTATGTGAGGATAAGAATATGAGTGGGTAGGGAGGTGGAAGCTTTTGATTGGGTAGGTTGTTAGGATAAGATAAATTAGCTAAAGGTATTATTTTTTTGTTTATTTTTGTATTTTTGTGGGATATAATTACATGGGATTGGCCACATGGTAAGGTGAACAAAAAATGAATAAAATTAGACTTCGGGTTAGGTGTCTACAGGGACGATCCCCAATCTCTCTGGCACGTCCCTATTGATTTTTGGCCCATAGAATGCCCGAACCCCGAACCCACTCCCAAAACCGTGGGCTATAGCACACCGATTTGGCCCAAAAATGCCCCATTCACGCCGTTTTGCCCGTTTGTCCACCCAAATGGCCACGAAATATTAAAAGGAACACACTGGGACGATTCCCAACCTTCCTTGGCACGCCCCGATTAATTTTCAGCCCACATCACGCCAGACCCCGGGCCCACCCCTGAAACCATCGGCTATAGCACACTCAATTAGCCCGAAAATGCCCCATTTGCGCCGTTTCTCTCGTTTCTCGACCCAAATGACCATGAAAAATTAAACAGACCACACTGGGATACTCCCCAATCTCCCTGGCATGCCTCGATCGATTTTTGCCCCACTGTACACCTGGAACCTGGGCCCACCCCCAAAACTGTGGCTATAGCACACCGATTTTGCCCAAAAATGCCCCGTTCATGCAGTTTCGCCTGTTTGTCTATCCAAATGGCCTCAAAAAATTAAACAGACCACACTGGGATGATCCCCAACCTCGCTGACATGCCACGGTCAATTTTCGGCCCATAGCACTCCCAAACCCCGGGTCCACCCCTGAAATCATGGGCTATAGCACACCGATTTGGCCCAAAAATGCTCCGTTCGCGCCGTTTTGCTCGGTTGTCCACCCAAATGACCATGAAAAATTAAATGAACCACACTGAGATAATCCCCAACCTCCCTGCACGCCCCGATTAATTTTCTGGCAACAGCGACCCCGAACCCTGGGCCCACCCCTGAAACCATGGGCAATAGCGCAACAATTTAGCCAGAAAATGCCCCGTTCGCATCGTTTCGACCGTTTGTCCACCCAAATGGACACGAAAAATTAAACGGACCATAATGGGACAATCCCCAATCTCCCTGGCATGCCTCGGTTGATTTTTGGCTCGTAGCACGCCCTAATCCCGGGCCCACCTCTAAAACCGTGGGCTATAGCACATCGATTTTACCTAAAAAGGTCCCATTCATGCCGTTTTGCCCGTTTGTCTACCCAAATTGCCATAAAAAATTAAATGGACGACACTGGGACGATCCCCAACTTCTCTGGCACGCCCTGATCAATTTTTGACCTACAGTACGCCCGGACCCTAGGCCCACCCCCGAAATTGTGGACTATAGCACAGTGATTTGGCCCTAAAATACCCCATTTTGCCCGTTTGTTCACCCAAATGACCAGAAAAAATTAAATGGACCATACTGGGATGATGCCCAACCTCCCTGGCATGCCCTGGTCGATTTTCGACCCACAACTCACTTAAAACCTGGACCCACCCCTAAAATCGTGGGCTATAGCACACCGATTTAGACCGAAAATGTCCTGTTCGCGCCATTTCGCCCGTTTGTCCACCCAAATAGCCATGAAAAATTAAACGAACCACATTGGGATGATCCCCAACCTCCCTAGCATGCCCCGGCCAATTTTTGACCAACAGAACACCTGAACCCCGAACCCACCCCCAAAACCATGGGCTATAGCACCCCGATTTATCCCAAAAAAGCCTCGTTCATGCCGTTTCACCCCTTTGTCCACCAAATGGCCACTAAAAATTAAACGGACCAAACTGGGATGATCCCTAACCTCCCAGGGATACCTCGGTCGATTATCAGTCCCACAACACCCCCAGACCCCGGGCGCACACCCAAAACCGTGGGCTATAGCACACCGATTTGGCCCAAAAATGCCCTGTTTCTCTCGTTTGTCCAGATAAATGGGCACAAAAAATTAAACGGACCACACTGGGATGATCCCCAACCTCCCTATCATGCCCCGATCGATTTTTGGCCCATAGAAGCCTGAACCCCGAGTCCACCCCCAAAACCGTGGGCTATAGCACACCGATTTAGCCCAAAAATACCCCGTTCATGCTGTTTCGCCCATTTGTCCACCCAAATGGCCACTAAAAATTAAACAGACCAAACTGGGATGATCCCCAACCACCCAGGCATGCCCCGGTCGATAATCAGCCACACAACATGCCCTGACCCCAGGCCCACCCCCAAACCCGTGGGATAAAGCACACCGATTTGGCCCGAAAATTCCCCGTTTAGGCCGTTTCTCCCGTTAGTCCACACAAATGGCCACAAAAAAATAAACGGACCACACTGGGACGATCCCCAACCTCCCTGGCATGCCTCGGTAGATTTTTGGCCCACAGCACACCTGAACCCTGGGCCCACCACCAAAATCGTAGGCTACTGAGCACTGATTTGACCCAAAATTGCACCGTTCGCGTCGTTTCGCTCGTTTGCCCATCCAAATGGCCACTAAAAATTAAACGGACCAAACTGGGGCGATGCCCAACCTCCTAGGCATACCCCGTTCGATTATCAACCACAGTACGCCCAGAGCCCGGGCCCACCCCAGAAACCGTAGGCTAAAGCACATCGATTTGGCCAGAAAATGCCCCGTTCGCGACGTTTCGCCCGTTTGTCCACCCAAATAGCCACGAAAAATTAAACAGACCACACTGGGATGATCCCCAACCTCGTTGGAATGGCCTGGTCGATTTTCGACCCACAGCACACCCGAATCCCAGGCCCACCCCCAAAACCGTGGGTTATAGCACACCAATTTAGCCAAAAAATGTCCCGTTCGCGTCGTTTTGGCTGACCACAAGAAATTAAAAAGACCACACTGGAATGATCTCCAACCTCCCTGGCATATTCCGATCAATTTTCAACCATGGTACGCCCGGGACCTTGGCCGCCCTCGAAACCTTGGGCTATTACACAACGATTTGGCCCAAAAATGCCCCATTCGTGCCGTTTTGCCAATTTTTCCACACAAATGGCCACGAAAATTTGAAAGGACCACACTGGGACAATCCATAATCTCCTTGGCACGACTCGGTTGATTTTTGGCCCATAGCATGCCTGGACCCCAGGCCCACCCCCGAAACTGTGGGCTATAGCACACCGATTTGGCCTGAAAATACCCCGTTCGCGCCGTTTCGCCCGTTTGTCCACCTAAATGGCTACAAAAAATTAAACGAACCACACTGGGACGATCCCCAACCTCTCGGGCACGCCCCGTTCAATTTTTGGCCACAGCATGCCTGAAACCCAGGCCCACCCCCGAAACCGTGGCCTATAGCACATCGATATGGCCCGAAAATGCCCCGTTCACGCTGTTTCATCCGTTTATTCACCCAAATGGCCACTAAAAATTAAACAGACCAAACTGGGATAATCCCCAATATCCCAGGCACGCCCCGATCGATTATCAGCCCCACAACACACCCAAACCTCGGGCCCACCCCTGAAATCATGGGCTATAGCACATCGATTTAGCCCGAAAATGCCCTGTTTCACCCGTTTGTCCACCCAAATGGCCACGAAAAATTAAACGGACCACACTGGGATGATCCCCAACCTCCCTGGCATGCTCCAGTCAATTTTTGAATCACAGCACGCCTGGACCCCAGGCTCACCCCTGAAACCGTGGGCTATAGCACATCGATTTTTCTCGAAAATACCCTGTTCATGCCGTTTCACCCGTTTGTCCACCCAAATGGCCAAAAAAAATTAGACAGACCACACAGAGATGATCCCCAATCTCCCTGGCATGCACCGGTCGATTTTTGGCCCACAGCACATTCGGACCTCGAGCCCACCCTCAAAATCGTGGGCTATAGCACACCAATTTGTCCCAAAAATGACTTGTTCGCGTCGTTTCGCTCGTTTGTCCACGGACATGTCCACGAAAACATAAACGGACCACACTGGGACAATCCCCAACCTTCCTAGCACGCCTCGATCAATTTTTAGCCCATAGCACGCCCGGACCCTAGGCCCACCCCCAAAACCGTAGGCTATAGCACAACAATTTGGCCCAAAAACTCTTCGTTTCGCCCATTTTCCCACCCAAATAGCCAAAAAAAATTAGATGGACCATACTAGGACGATCCCAACCTCTTTGGCACGCCCAGGTTGATTTTCGGCCCACAGCACATCTGAACCCCGGACCCACCCCGAAACCCTGGGCTAACACCGATTTGGCCCAAAAATACCCCATTCGCGCCGTTTCGCCAGTTTATCCACCCAAATGGCTACTAAAAATTAAATAGACCAAACTGGAACGATCCCCAACCTCCTAGGAATGCCCTGGTCGATTCTCATCCCTACAGCACGCCTAGACCCCAAGCCTATCCCCGAAACTGCGGGCTATAGCACACCTAATTAGCCCAAAAATGTCCCGTTCGTGCCGTTTCACCCGTTTGTCCAGCTAAATGGCCACGAAAAATTAAACGGACCACACTGGGATGATCCCCAACCTCCCTGGCACGCCCCGGTCATTTTTTGGCCCATAGCACGCCTGAACCCTAGGATCAACCCCAAAACCGTGGGCTATAGCACACCGATTTGGCCCGAAAATACCCCGTTCGCATCGTTTCACCCGTTTGTCCACCCAAATAGCCTCTAAAAATTAAACAGATCAAATTGGGATGATCCCAAGCCTCCCAGGCACACCCCGGTCAATTATCAGTCCAACAACACGCCCAGACCCTGGACCCACCCCCGAAATCGTGGGCTATAGCACACCAATTTTGCCCAAAATGCCCCGTTCACGCTGTTTTGCCTGTTTGTCCACCTAAATGGCGATGAAAAATTAAACAGACCACACAAAGATGATCCCCAACCTCCCTGGCATGCCTCGGTTGATTTTTGGCCCACAGCACGCCCGAACCTTGAGACCACCTCCAAAATCGTGGGCTATAGCACACCAATTTGGCCTAAAAATACCCCATTCGCACCGTTTCGCCCGTTTGTCCACCTAAATGACCATGAAAAATTAAATGGACCACACTCGGATGATCCCCAACCTCCCTGGCATTCCTCGATCAATTTTCATCCCACAGCACGCCCGGACCCAAGGCCTATACCCCAAACTGTGGGCTATAGCACACTGATTTGGCCCAAAAATGCCCCGATCAATTTTCAGCCCACAGCACGCCCAGACCCCATGCCCACCCCCGAAACCGTGGGCTATAGCACAACGATTTATCCCAAAAATGCCTCATTTCGCCCGTTTGTCCTCTCAAATGGCCATAAAAAATTAAACGGACCACATTGGGATGATCCCCAACCTCCCTGGCAAGCCCTGGTCAATTTTTGGCACACAGCACATCTGAACCTCGGGCCCACCCCAAAATTGTGGGCTATAGAACACCGATTTACCCTAAAAATGCGCTATTTCGCCCATTTATCCACCTAAATGGCTACTAAAAATTAAACGAACCAAACTGGGATGATCCCCAACCTCCCAGGAACGTCTCGTTCAATTATCATCCCCACACCACGCCCAGACCCCGGGCCCATCCTCGAAAGTGTGGAATATTGCACACCGATTTGGCACAAAAATGCCCCGTTCGCCCCGTTTCACCCGTTTATACACCTAAATGGTCACGAAAAATTAAACGGACCACACTGGGATGGTCCCTAACTCCCTGGCATGCCCCGGTCGATTTTTAGACCACAACACGCCTGAATCCCGGAACCACCACCAAAATCGTATGCTATAGCACACCGATTTGGCCCTAAAATGCCCCGTTTCGCTAGTTTGTCCACCCAAATAGCCACTAAAAATTAAACGGACCAAACAGGGTTGATCCCCAACCTCCCAGGCATGCTCCGATCGATTATCAATCCACAGCACGCCCAGACCCCGGGCCCACCCTAAAAACTGTGGGCTATAGTATGCCGATTTGATCCGAAAATGCCCCATTCGCGCCGTTTCGCCCGTTTGTCCACCCAAATGGCCATGAAAAATTAAACGGACCTCACTAGGACGATCCCCAACCTCACTGGCACGCCGTCGTTTATTTTTGACCAACAGCACGCTCGAACCCCGAGCCCACCCCCAAAACCATGGGCTATAGCACACCCATTTGGCCCGAAAATACCCTATTCGCCCCGTTTCACCTGTTTGTCCACGTAAATGGTGACAAAAAATTAAATGGACCACACTGCGACCATCCCCAAGCTCCTTGGCACGCCCTGATCGATTTTTAGCCTACAGCACGCCCGGACCCCAGGCCGACCCCCGAAACCATGGTCTATAGCACACCGATTTGGCCTAAAAATACCCCATTCGCGCCGTTTCTCCCATTTGTCCACATAAATAGCCACGAAAAATTAATCGAACCACACTAGGACGATCTCTAACCTCCCTGGCTTGCCCCAATCAATTTTCTACCCACAGCACGCTCGAATCCCAGGCCCAGCTCCAAAACCGTAGGCTATAGCACACTGATTTGGCCCGAAAATGCCCCGTTCGCGCCGTTTCACCCGTTTGTCCACCCAAATAGCCACTAAAAATTAAACGGATCAAACTGAGATGATCCCCAACCTCCCAGGCATGCCCGGATCAATTATCAGCTCCACAACATGCCCAGACCCCGGGCCCACCCTGGAAACCATAGGCTATAGGACACCGATTTGGTCCAAAAATGCCCTTGTTTCTCCCGTTTGTCCACCCAAATGGCCACATAAAATTAAACGGACCATACTGGGATGATCCCCAACCTCCCTGGTATGTCCCGGTTAATTTTGGCGCACGGCATCCCTGAAACCCGAGCCCACGCCCGAAACCATGGGCTATAGCACACTGATTTGACCTAAAAATGCCCCGTTCGCATCGTTTTGCCCGTTTGTCCACCCAAATGGCCACTAAAAATTAAACGAACCAAATTGAAATGATCCTCAACCTCTCAGGCATGCCCTGATCAATAATCAGCCCCACAACATGCCCAGAACCCTGGCCCACCCTCAAAACCGTGGGCTATAGCACATCGATTTGACCTAAAAATGCCCCATTCGCGCCGTTTCTCCCGTTTGTCCACCCAAATTGCCACAAAAATTTAAGCGGACCACACTGGGACGATCCTCAACCCCCTTGCACTCCCCAGTCAATTTTTGGCCTACAGCACACCTGAACCCTGGGCCCACCACCAAAACCATGGGCTATAGCACACCGATTTGGTCTGAAAATGCCCCAATCACACCGTTTCGCTCATTGTCCCCCCAAATGGCCACTAGAAATTAAACAGACCAAACTGAGACGATCCCCAACCTCCCAAGCACATTCTGATCGATTATCAGCCCACCCTACGCCTAGAACTTGGGCCCACTCAGGAAACCGTGGGCTATAGCACACTGATTTGGCCCGAAAATGCCCCGTTCGCACCATTTTGCCCGTTTGTCCACCCAAATGGCCACGAGAAATTAAACAAACCAGACTGGGATGATCCTCATCCTCACTGGCATGCCCCAATCGATTTTTGATCACAGCACACCCGGATCCCGGGCCCAACCCCCAAAAACGTGGGTTGTAGCACACCGATTAAACCTAAAAATGCCTTATTCGTGTCGTTTCGCCGGTTTTCCACCCAAATGGCCACAAAAAATTAAACAGACCACACTGGGATGATCCCCAACCTCCCCGGCATGCTTCGGTCAATTTTCAGCCCACGGCACACCCGAAACTCGAGCCCACCCTCTAAACCTTAGGCTATAGCATAACGATTTGGCCTGAAAATGCCCCATTTGCGCCGTTTTGCCAATTTGTCCACACAAATGGCCACAAAAAATTAAAAGGACCACACTGGGATAATTCACAATCTCCTTGGCACACCTCGATCGATTTTTGGCCCACAACATGCCTGGATCCCGAGCCCACCCCCGAAACCGTAGGATATAGCACACCGATTTTGCCCGAAAATACCCCATTCATGCCGTTTCACCCGTTTGTCCACCCAAATGGCGACGAAAAATTAAATAGACCACACAGAGATGATCCCCAACCTCTCTGGCACGGCCCGATCAATTTTTGGCCCACAGCACACCCGTACATTGAGCCCACCTCCAAAATTGTGGGCTATATAGCACACCAATTTGGCCTAAAAATGCCCCGTTCGTGCCATATTGTCTGTTTGTCCACTCAAATGACCAAGAAAATTAAACGGACCACACAGGGATGATCCCTAACCTCCCTGACACGCCCTAATCAATTTTCAGCCCACAGCACGCCCGGACCCTGGGCCTACCCCCAAAATTGTGGGCTATAGCACACAAATTTTTCACAAAAATGCCCCGGTCGCGCCGTTTCGCTAGTTTGTCCACCCAAATGGCCACAAAAAATTAAATGGACCATACTGGGACAATCCCTAATCTCCCTGGCACTCCTCGGTCAATTATCGGCCCACAACATGCTCGGACCCCAGGCCCACCCTTAAAACCGTGGGCTATAGCACACCGATTTGGTCCGAAAATTGCCCGTTCACGCTGTTTCACCCGTTTGTCCACCCAACTAGTCACGAAATTTAAACGAACCACATTGGGATGATCCCCAACCTCCCTAGCACGCCCCGATCAATTTTTGGCCCACAGAACGCCTGAACTCCAGGCCCACCCACGAAACTGTGGGCTATAGCACACCGATTTGGCCCAAAAACTCCCCGTTTCACTCGTTTGTCCACCCAAATAGCCACGAAAAATTAAATGGACCACACTGGGACGATCCCTAACCTCTCTGTCATACCTCGATCGATTTTCGACCCATAGCACACCCGAATCCCAGGCCCACCCCCAAAACCGTGGGCTATAGCACAACGATTTGGCCCAAAAATGCCCCATTTCGCCCGTTTGTCCACCCAAATGGCCACAAAAAATTAAACTAAACATACTGGGATGATCCCTAATCTCCCTATCATGCCCCGGTCGATTTTCATCCCACAGTACATCTGAACCCCAGGCCCACCCGAAACCGTGGGCTATAGCACATCGATTTGGCCCAAAAATGCTTCGTTCGCGCCTTTTCGCTTGTTTATCCACCTAAATGGATAATAAAAATAAAACAGACCAAACTGGGGTGATCCCTAATCTCCCAGGAATGCCCCGGTCGATTATCAGCCACATAGCACGCCCAGACCCCGGGCCCATCTGTAACACCCTTTATTTTTGTGTGTACTTGTTCTATTTATATGGAACGTAATATATCTTTGTGGTGTAGATGGAGTTCTAAATAATTCCCATGTGGTTTAATGTGACCAAGTATATACAAATTTTAAGTTAGATTAAAGAGTTAAGAACTAAAAATTGAGTATTTTGTTAAGGTGCTTTCTTGACTTACTTAAGCTAGTAGGTGGATCACTTACTTGAGCTATTTGGACCAAGTTAATGGGATCAAGATCATGTATCAGATTAGGCCTTATATTAATGTACTCATTTGAGCTCAAATTATGTAAAAGAGAAAGAAAATGGAGAAAAGAGGCCCAATACTCAAATCTGCCAAATACCAAGTTAAAGAGAAGAAAAGGAGGAAAAATTGGTAGCTAAGGCCCAATAGTTTTTGATCCACAAAGGCCCAATATATTGGGCAACTGTATACATCAATTACTTGACAAAATATTTCCCAAAATTAGTCAATAAATTCGTCCATTAGCAGCTCCTATTTATGGATTGAAATCAGCAATTTTTCTCATTTAACTTAGACAAAATTTCCAGCTTTCTAGGTTTTTCTCTCTTGTTCTCTCTTGGCTATGAAACAACCCTATAATTCCACAAGGGTTCTTGGGGTTGACCTTTCTTCCAAGCTAAAGGTAAGTGAACAATTCATGACTATAGAAACTATGTGTTCTTTAAGATTAATTTCCGGTCAGCCCTCTTTATAAGTTTGGGCAGTCCATTGTTCTTAGTTATTACGGGATTTCTCTTTTCTCTTTTGATGTATGTGTGAAGGGATTAAGCTATTGAGGAAATACACATTAAGATACTTACCAAGGAAATCAAGTTGTGGTAGCTGTCCACTTTTGTCCCTTTTTCCATATACATGTGTTGATAAAGGATTGCACATATTGGGTTGCTATTAAAGGACGATTGGGGTGTTGTTGCGGACTGTTTTGGGTGTTTGTGTTGTGGGATGCCCGGTTGCTATTGGGAAAAGGTGTGATTAGTTTGTATTGAATTATAGAAGATGGATGCGGTGATACACCACTGAATTTATGATTGTGTATGTCTATTGCTCATTTCGTTTTGTGTGTGTTGATTAGAAGGTGAAATGAAGCCGAGGTTGTGTCGGGGGATATTATATGAATATGTATGGTATGTGGCTGTAATTGGAGTATAAGAGGGTTAAAGTGACACCCTTTGTTGATAAATTAAGGGCTTACTTCCCAGCCACTAGTTTGGTGAAGTTAAATAGCCAAAATGTGACGTTTGGTTGCTAATATTAGTTTGTCATATATTTCATTGTAGATAAGTAATCTAAAAGTGGGGGAAGTCGAGTTGGGCTGGTATTGGAGTTTTACAACCAGGTATGTAAGGCATACTCTATTTTGCACTCTTGGTGTGAAAACGGATACTTGTTCCATCGAGTAAGCTTCCAAGGTCATCCAAAAACACATGCTACATAATATCACCTATGATATCCCATGTTACTAATGAACTTATTCCCACTCTCTAATGTATTAAACCACCTCGATACATGCTTGCCACCTATCCTACATGCCTATTTTCACTAGTAAATTTCAGAATTTCTCCGATTACTAAAATAAGACCCATGTGTTATTTTTAGCTCCTAAACACTTC
Source organism: Capsicum annuum (assembly GCF_002878395.1). Lineage (NCBI taxonomy): Eukaryota > Viridiplantae > Streptophyta > Magnoliopsida > Solanales > Solanaceae > Capsicum > Capsicum annuum. The sequence goes on from NW_025893113.1 coordinate 122,096, forward strand.
ATTAGTGTTCCAACAACTCCTTACTTCATTGTTATTGCATTGATTGCCTATTTACATGTCTCTTATTGATAGATCATTGTTTCAAGGTACCATAAGGTTATGACCACCAAAGTAACAATCTCAAAAGGCTAATTAAACTAAGTAACAGAAATCTGTAAAACAGGTGGCAGCTCAGGGGCATAAGCCTAGCATGGGCTGATCCCGATACTTTATATGTAGGTGGTAGCTCAGGGGCATAAGCCTAGCATGGGCCGATCCTAATTTATTATTTACCACTGATCAGCTAGTCATTTGTATCATATGGATTACAAAGATAACGCAGTAAGAAGGTAAAAGGAAGAAAGAAATGTAATGTACCCTGTTTCACAAGTAAATGTAAAGGTGGACTACTAGCACTATTCTTACACTTGTTCCATATTTTTATTGAGCCTTTATGTCATGTATTGTTACTTTTCCGCCTTGCATACTCAGTACATTTTTTTTCGTAATGACTCCCCTTATGGGGGGACTTATATTTCATGCTACAGGCACATGTGCTTCGGTAAACACGCCTCCTCAGTAGGAGCCCAGGATATCCATCTGCTATTGGTGAGCTCCAGTTTGCTTCGGGGCTTTTCGAGTCGGTTTCATATATTTTTCGTATTGTATAAAAGTTAATAGTATGGCGGGGGTTTCTCCTGACCTTAGCTAAATTTTGTGTATCGTCTAGAGGCTTTGTAAACCAATGTAAAGTTAAGCATTGTAGTGTGTTATCTTGTAGATGTTATGGCCCCAACGGCTAAGTCTATTATGTATATAGTTTTAGGGCTTGTCGTTTATATTTTGTTTTCATTAAGGCATTATATCCGTATATGGAAAAACCTTTGCCTGTTATAGTTGCATGCATGTGAATTCCAAGGTTATAGGTTGGTTCTCTAGGGCCTTCACGGCTACGAGTGCTTGTCCGCTCCAATAGGATTTGAGGCGTAACACCATCCCCGAAACTGTGGGCTATTGCACACCAATTTAGCCCAAAAATTCCCCGTTCGCGCTGTTTCACCCGTTTGTCCACGTAAATGGCCACAAAAAATTAAACGGACTACACTGGGATGATCCCCAACTCCCTGGAATGCCCCGGTCAATTTTTGGCCCACAGCACGCCTGAACCCCGGGCCCACCACCGAAACCGTATGCTATAGCACACCGATTTGGCCCAAAAATGCCCCATTTGCGCCATTTCGCTCGTTTGTCCACCCAAATAGCCACTGAAAATTAAACGGACCAAACTAGGTTGATCCCCAACCTCCCCGGCACTCCCCAGTTGATTATCAGCCCACAGCACGCCCAAACCCCAGGCCCACCCCTAAAACCGTGGGCTATAGTACACCGATTGGGTCTGAAAATGCCCCATTCGCACCGTTTCACCCATTTGTCCACCCAAATAGCCACGAATAATTAAGCGGACCACACTAGGACGATCTCTAACCTCGATGGCACGCCGCTGTTTATTTTCGGCCAACAGCACGCCCGGACCCCGGGCCCACCCACGAAACCATGGGCTATAGCACACCCATTTAACCTGAAAATGTCCCGTTCGCGCCGTTTCGCCTGTTTGTCCACCCAAATGATGATAAAAAATTAAACGGACCACACTGGGATTATCCCCAACCTCCCTGGCATACCCCGATCAATTTTCAGCCTACAGCACTCCCAGACCCTAGGCCCACCCCCGAAACCATGGTCTATAGCACACCGATTTGGCCCAAAATGCCCTGTTTGCGCCATTTCGCCTGTTTGTCCACTCAAATGGCCATAAAAAATTAATCGAACCACACTGGGATGATCTCCAACCTCCCTGGATTGCCCCAGTTGATTTTTGACCCACAGCACGCTCGGACCCCTGGCCCACCTCTGAAACCGTGGGCTATAGCACACCGATGGGCCCGAAAATGCCCCGTTCGCGCCTTTTCACCCGTTTGTCCACCCAAATAGCCACTAAAAATTAAACGGACCAAACTGGGACGATCCCCAACCTCCCAGGCACGCCCTGATCGATTATCAATCCCACAACAGGCCCAGAACCCTGGCCCACCCTTAAAACCGTGGGCTATAGCACACCGATTTGGCCCGATAACGCCCTATTTCTCCTGTTTGTCCACCCAAATGGACACAAAAAATTAAAAGGACCATACTGGGATGATCCCTAACCTCCTTGGAATGCCCCGGTCAATTTTCGACCCACAGCACGCCTGAACCCCGGGTCCAACCCCAAAATTGTGGGCTATAGCCCACGGGTTTGGGGGTAGGCCCGGGGTTCGGACATACTGTGGGTCGAAAATCGATTGGGGCATGCCAGGGAGGTTGGTGATCCTCCCAGTATGGTCCGTTTAATTTTT
>NW_025893114.1:0-1899 GCF_002878395.1 Capsicum annuum
TATATATATAATGAATCTATTTTTCTTTGTGCGTGGATTTTTCTTAAATTTTGTTTCGATATTTTTTAATGATTTATTCTTTTCGTAAGATGTATTCATTTATTTGTTTGATTTATTATTTTATCCTGTAGTAATTGCAGAGTTACATATTTTTGTATAATAATTTATCCTAACTGTACTGTAATGTATATCTAATTCTAGATTTTCTATGTTATTTATTATCTTGCGTTGTTCTTCTCGTAGTGAGTTTTTTAAATTATATAAACTATCACATGTACTTTTTTCTAAATTTTCTAAGGTTTCTTCTATCCATATTAACTTTTCTTTTAGATTCTCCATTATTTTTCTAATTCGGTTTTTATAATTAATTTCTTTATTTAGATTATCTTGATTTTCACTAGTTTTTCTAATATATTCTAACATTTCTTAATCTGAATAATATCCTTCTAGGTAAATTTCTTGGTATAACTGTTCTATCCAATCTATGGTTTCAATTTCATAGTCTATTACTTTTTCTAATATTATTTTCTTAATGTCTATAATTTCTATATCTTTAAGTATATATAAGATTAAAACTTTAAGATAATCTAGATGATCTATCTTTTAAAATTGGTTTTATTATAATTTTTTGTAGTTGTTTGTTTTAGCCTTAGTAGTTCTTGCATATTTTTATTAAGAAATTCTATGTATTTTATATCTTTATTTTCCATGTATTTGTCTATATTTATTTTTATCTGTTTTTCTAGTAATTGTATGTTTTTCATATCTTTTTCTAAAATTTTTATGTAATTTGTCATGATAGGTATTTGTAAGAGTAGTTAGGTAGGTATGGTATATAATTTACTCTAGTCATGTAATATTCACCAAATGCTTTTTCTAATATGATTTTTCTTATATCTACTACTTTTATATCTTTAAATGCATATAAAATAAGTATTTTAAATTTATCTACCATCACATCAGATAAATAATTATTCATTTTCATAAAATTGCTTTTTTCAAAATATTCCCTTCAACCATGTACATAACAAAATATGGTCATCTTAGATTACTATATACTAGATTATTCTTAAATAACATGTTCTTCGGTCACTATTAGCATGGTAATTTGGATACTTTTTCCCTTAAACAGCGCGTCTACTCTGGTTACTCCCCGCCACGGCTTCTTGCCTCATTGGTTTCACCTTTAGGATGGCATAGTTCTTAGGGATTCTTCTCCGTTTCCACTTTGCTAATAAACTTCTTAACATATTATTCTTCGAATAATTCTACTATAAATTAACTAATATGAATTTATTTTATCATATCATGATTGTTGGGAATTATGAATTTAGCTATTCATAATCATAAATAAATATACCTGTTCGGGTAGTTTCGATATTTCTGAAGTTTGTTCCTCCATAGCTTTTTCCATTGAAATATGTCTGTTTTTTAATTAACTGAGCAAAATATTTGAATTGGAGAGAGTATTGCTTCAACACATGAAGGCTTGCTTTGCAATGCCTTCAGTTTTCTTTATTTATAGAACGAAAAAAAAAAACTTTACAAGCATCTTTACACGTTTTTTAAATGCTAACCTATAAGTCAAAAAGGCTAGTACCTAAAAAGTCTAAAATCTTTACAAATTTCTACAAGTCTAGAAAAGTTAAGTCTAGAAAAGTCTATATAGGCAATAATTACAATTCGTAAAGTCTAAAAGTCTATACAATGAATTCAATATCTTGTCTCCGTTGATGTTGTCGTATCTGCTATATTTCCATTATTACTTCTTATCTTTTCTTTCCAGCTGACATTTTGTCTTCTTGATTTTTATTCTAGATGTAAAGAATTATAAATAAGAATAGAAAGACTACATTATAATATATTTGCTGGAGTTAGTGAAAATTCAATAAATACACA
>NW_025893116.1:0-2570 GCF_002878395.1 Capsicum annuum
TCGTTGGAAAGATTATTCGATTTTCTACGCCATGGAAAGTTCAAATCTAAATAATTGCACACAAATTAAATAATATTCATCTTGTAAAGTATCTCTTTACTTCCTAGGGATAAATTCTAGCTAGAAAAAGGATGGGGTATTACAGTTGTGTGCTTTTATATTTTGTGTTTTTTAGATTGTTATTTGTCCTGAGCCGGAGGTCTATCTGAAATAGCCTCTCTACTTAATCTAAGGTAATGGTATGTTATGCATACACATTACCCTCCTCATACCCACTATGTGGAAATATATTGGGTATGTTCTTCTTCTTCTTCTTGTAGTCATATGTCTAGAGCAGGCACTGTCAATGTACTAAGGCTTGCTCCCTCCTCTTTGCTTATCCTACAATTAGGTTCAAAAGTTATACCTTGGGAACTCGGATTAATTTGGATCTCTTTTTGTGAGGAAAAATATGAATTAGGTCTCTTTAGCCCAATGAGGAAGTTCCTTCTTAATAGGCAACTTTTTTCAGTTCCTTAGTCATGTGCCTATTTATATATTTGAGATTCTTTATTCATCTCTTACTTGTGAAGGACATTATGTTCTAAAATGCCCTTCTTTGCCACAAGTAATACATACCATGTTCTTGATCTAATTTGCCTTGCAATACTCAAGTCTAAATCTTAGACCATGCTTAGAAGTGGGTTGGCTATTTTGAAAGTGAGTGAGAAAGGTAGAGAATTTAGCCTATTTTTTATAATGTTTCAATTCTGCTTTAGCTTTGCTCAATTCCTTCACTAGAAGAGGATTTTCCTCAAATAATTCAAAAAGGATGGCAGTGCTTTTAGAGAATAAATTTCATTGAGAATTACGGTAAACCTAGTATGCATGTCAGGAATAGGGTCTCCTTCCTTTATTCTAAACAACTCATATTATTTATTTAGATTGTCAATTTTAGCCTTTTTGATAGATGAAGTTCCTTAATGGACAGTTTGAAGTGTATCCCATATTTTTTTCACTTTGACATGAGGAAATATTGTACTTATAAGGATCAATCCCACAAATTAGTATCTTTCTAGCCTTGACATTATTTTGAATACATACCTTATCCTCAAGGATCCAATCCCTTTCTTTCTTTTGGAACTGGTTCTCTTCTATCCTTAGGTTTTGTCAATGGGATATTAAGTCCATCTATAACAACACTCTGCAGATCAACACTCTTACCAATGAGATGATCCATCCTATTCTTCCACCACCCATAATATTTTCCATTCAACAAAACTGGTCTTATTTGAGTAAAACCTTTCTGAGGAGTTGGAAGACTGACCATATGATCTTCTCTATTCAAGGACTAACCTTTAATGAAAAGACCAACTCTGATATCAATTGAAAAAATAAGTTCCAATTATTTTTTGTAACGTGGTCCTTAGCAGAATTTAACTTGATTTATAAATAAATTGTACAAATAATTTATGTGGAAAACCACTTTTCTCAAGGAGTAACAACCATATCTCAATTCTACTATCTCAAACAATATTTAGAACTACAACTCCCACTACAATAGGTATTAGAGCATATGTCGATTAAAGTTATGGAAGTAGTATATATTTGTAAAATCTAGAAGAATGAAACATATACCACCTAATTACGATAAAATCAGATTTAGATATCCACCAAAATATTATAAATAAAATTTAGATGAATAACGTACAAAAATTACAAAAATATAAAGAATTAAAATAAATAATATATGAAAAACGTAAAGAATTTAAAAATAAGGATAGAAATACTATAGTATAACATAATTGTTGGAGTTAGTAAAAACTCAATAAAGGCACAAAAAGAAGAAATATCAAATTTAGAATCAACAATAGATAGTCTAGAATATATATATCAACATAACCTATATACATTTAAATAAAATGAACAAAGAAGAATTTATAATAGACGAAAAAACACATGAAAATCACGAAGGATTAAAAATAAAAATAGTATTCTCTAATTTAGGAAGAGAATACAAGAAAATAGGTGAACATTTATATTTAATGTTAGAAAAAGAAGAATAAAAATTAGAAGATAAGTTAGCAGCTATGGTAAGAATAGAAAGAGAAAATGAAAAGATAGACAGAAAAAAGGAAATAGATAAAATAAAACAATAAACTATAGAAGAAATACGAAAAATAGAAGAAACTAAAAATAATAGGATTGCTAAATTAGAAAAAGAACTACAAATGCTAAAAGATTTGTATGAAAAAAGACAGAAAGAAAAAGAAGAAAAAGATAAAGAACAAAAATTATTAACTGAGATAAATCAATTTAAAGAAAAATTAGAAGGAGAAAATAAAGAATTAGAAACTAGTGAATTAGAAATAAGTACAATAGATGCTGAAGAAACAGATAATTATGACTCGGAAGATAGTGAAACGTATACAGAAATTCTAGAAAACATAGGAAGACTAGAAATTAATGAAAAATAAGAAATAATTAATAAAGAAAATCTAGAACTAATAAATACAGAAGTAAATACTCTAGATAAAAATATAATGCCTAGTACATCAAAACCAACCTATAATAAGTTTAAAAGAAATAAT
>NW_025893117.1:0-1732 GCF_002878395.1 Capsicum annuum
TTCTTTATAATTTGAACTGTCAGAAATAGTCAATAATCAACTCAGTCCTTTCGTAATAGTAAAGTCATGTCGTCATCATTCAAACTCAGTAGTCAGCATCATCACGAGTTCAGTTATAGTTGTTTATGTATGTATGTATTCTCACGTTCATATTAGTTAGCATTGTTCATGCATATAACCCTTTTAATTTATCCTACCTCACTCGTATACTCAGTACATTCAGACGTACTAACATATTTATGCTATGGTGCTTTCTTTTATGATACACCATAGGTTCAGAGGCACGAGCTCCAGATCAGCAGTAGCATTCCAGTGTTTAGAGTTTGTAGTGAGTCCTTCTCATTTGAGGACGACATGATTATTGCTACATTTACTATTCAATTACTAGATGGAGTTAGTTGGAGATATGTTTCTTCAACTCCTTATTCAGTTCAGTTAGAGGCTTTCAGACTAGATGTCAGATTAGATATTCAGATCTTATTATTTTTAGTATTTATAACTTTTTTTTGTATTGTTATACCTTTTTTAGATATTTTTTTATCAGACATTTATTCAGTTCGAACCTTATGGCCTTTCATGCTCATGTTTCCGCATTTTATGATATATTATGTAGTATATAGGTACAGATATTAGTCATGAGTTAGCTTGTGGTCCTTTGGGATCATGAGCACCATGTAGCATTCTGGTTTAGAAAAGCGGGGTGTTACAAACTTGGTATCAGAGTCTAAGGTTCAATGGAGTCCTAGAAAGTCTGAAAGCCGCATCTAGTAGAGTTTTGTACATGCGTTTGTTGTGCACCACACTTATGTGCAGGAGGCTATTAGATGTTTTAGGAATAGTTTCCCTTCTTTCGGTATTCATGTCGTGCCAGTGAGCATAATCTCAGTCTAATCTATTTCTCTCTTTCTTCTACAAACATGCCTCCTAAAAAAAAAAAACGAGAATCAGTCAGCCCCTCAGCCCGAGGACCCTTTGGGAGATCATGTTTCTCATGCAGAGTTCAGGGCTGCATTCACCACTTTTGCTCAGTCAGTTTCTACCCAGAATGAATAACCCGCTATCGTTCTAGAAAAGCTAGTGGCCAATTCAGCTGCATCTAGAATTCAGGACTTCACCTAAATGAATCCTCCTTCCTTCACAGGGTCTAAGTCAGATGAGGACCTATAGGAATTCCTAGATTAGGTTCAGAAGGTGATAGATATTATGGGGGTTAATACTATTTAGAGTGTTGAGTTAGCCGTATACCAATTATAGGATGTCTCTTATACTTGGTACAAGCAGTGGAAGTCAAAAAAGTTAGATGATGCAGGACCTATAGAGTGGGAGGAGTTTTCCTCTGCTTTCCTTGATAGATTATTTTTGCTAGAGCTTAGACAAGCTAAAGTACTGGAGTTCATCAACCTCAGGAATGGCAGTATAATGGTAATGAAGTATTCTCTCAAGTTTACAAATTAGCCAGATATGCCTCTCATGTGGTTGCAGATGGTAGAGCTAAGATGAGTAAGTTTGTGTCAGGAGTGAATGATAGTATAGTTAATGAGTGCAGATCTGCCATGTTGAATAGTGATATAACTTTATCCAGACTTATGACACATGCTCAGCAGATAGAAGAGCAGAAGATTAGGACGAGAGAGACAGAGTAAGAGAGTGAAGACAGGTAGCTTCAGCTTTTCTCAGCCTAAGTCACAGGGTGGTAACCGTTCTCAGCATAGTTAGAAATGTTCAGTACCAG
>NW_025893118.1:0-1372 GCF_002878395.1 Capsicum annuum
AGATAGACAAGTTACTATGGTTTTCCACCTTTTTACCCAATCATACTATCCGAAGTTTCATGTGTATAACCATCCTAAGAGATAATCTATTCCATCCATGTAAGTTGCGAATTCATTTTCATCAAAGCATCATGTTTTAGATTCAGCTACTTAGTCATGACTCAGTTCATAAGAGTTCAGAGCATAATTTCAAATGCTTCTAAGTATTTTAGCTTATGCAGTATAGTACCCTGGTATGATCTAAGTCCTGTTACCTCATGATTCGTACTTGCATAAGTTATCATTTCTCAATTTAATATGAATAATTGGATCATGAACACTCCAAGGAAATCCTAAACTCTCTGCATGAATCAGCACCTTGAAGCAAGTAAAGTCAAGTCAACTCAGAATTCTATTTCATGATAGAAGTTTAAATGTTTTAGATCAGTTATGTCCTTTCTTAGAAGGCACATCATGTCCCCGTTATTCCATACCTTTAAGCTTCAACAAGTTCCTACCGATCATTCGGCGATGAATGATCTCAAGGGGGAGATAATGTATCACCCTGCATTTTCGAACTAGAAATCGAATCTTCGTTGTAACACCCCGCAAGAATCTTCTACGTGTCAGCTCCTAGTAGTATGCTCATAGAATTGAAAAGAGTAGAAATTTTTCTAGCTATAAAAAGGGACTTAGAATCATTTTGACTTTCCAAACTTCACGGATTTTATTTTTGACCTTCCCGGCCTCCGTTTATTGATTTTTTTGTTGATATACGATGGGGCAAGTCAATAGTACATCTTGGGCACATTCCGGGCACATCTTGGGAATATTTCAATGGCATAACTCACTGGTTTTAAATGCTCCCGCATTTCGGGTGCATTTTAGGTCCCAATTTCAAGCTCAACTTCCAATGATCATAACTTCTTGTATATAATGAACTGGGAGATATTCAATATATCAAATGAAAGATATTTGAGTCTTATTTCTAATGCAATTGGTTTCATCCAAATCCGACATCTAAGTAACAGTTTATGGCCCATTTACTTCAGCCTGTCAACTGAGGGATAGCTGTGACTTTGTTTGTTTCCTTAGGGGTATTTTAGTCCTTTACCTCACCCCTTTAAAATCTTATACACGGGATTTAATCCTAATACACCAAAATACATTAGAATTCACCCAAAATACTCAAGAACACTCCCAAGGGTTTCAAACAAAAATCCCAAATAACTCAAGATTCAACCATGGGTTTTAGAAGATAATTAGAGATTGGGAATCCCCAATCCGTAAGCTTCAAGAATCATCCATTATTTTCTGAAATAGAGGTACGTGGGGTTTATCCTAAAAACTACATGGGCTTGCAAACACTAGAACATGATTTAAAGATTATCAA
>NW_025893119.1:0-1640 GCF_002878395.1 Capsicum annuum
TTCATGTTAGTCCTTCTTATGATGTATAAAACTGTTATTGGTCTTCTGTAGCATTCCTACAACATTACTTCTGTAGCATTTGGAACGATTGATTTTTATTGATTGTAGACTGAGTATATATAAATACAATACAACAAAGAGATAAACTAAGAAAAAGGATAATACTTATCTATATGCAATAGAGTCCTAAAGAGAAGGAACTACTAAATTTGAAATTTTAAAAATAGGAGATGATTTTATCCTTTATTACTTCTCGCCAGAGATTCAACACAACAATCTAATGCCACAACATCTAACTCCTTTTGTATGTGATTACCAGTTGATGTTAACAAGTTGGCATCTACAACGTCCATTACTGTCGCTGGAAGTGAATAACTCACCCTTGGCTTCAAGCTAAGATCTCTCTCAAACTCATTAGGCTTTTTCCTAGAAGACGTTTCCAATAACATGATCCCGTAACTATAGACATCATATTTTGTTGACACTAATCCATCCAGTCCATACTCTACTGTCAAACCTTCAATGTAAAGATGTAATATACTTTCTAGGTGGGAAAAAAAGAAAGGAATAATCAGACAAACCAAGAGACGTACCTGACGGAATATAACCCAATGTTGGTAAGGTTGTTATGTATAGATCATCCTCATCTTCACCGATCAGTTTAGAAATGCCAAAGTCTCTTAGGTGCGCAGCCAAGTCTCTTGCTTCTACAATTGTGTGGGGAAAGTAGTGCTACATTTATTAATTTACTCCAAGTTGTTCAAGAATAGTGGCATTGAGAGGTTTCTAGAATGCATGTGTCCCACGTAAATTTTTATATATTCATTAAAATGATTAAATTTCTATTAAAATAGATCTGTAATGAGTAATAAAATGCAACAATTACAAATAAATCTTTATCAGTATGACAAGAAGAAAATATTCAGGGTCTAATTTAATGTTTAAAATTAATTACTAATTTTAAGCAATGAACTGTAAATTGTGAACTTTGATTAGTAGTTAGCAAATTTTCAATAAAGATACAAATAACAAATTTGAGCCCGAATAAAAATACGACTTTCTTCTGAAATTCAAAGAAAATTAAATTAAAGAAGTCTAATAGATAGAAACACAAAAAAATAAACAAAGAAGGAAAAATACAATATACAAATCCTTCTTAAAACTTTATTCATAACAATAAAGATGGAAAATGAAATACAAAGTCCGTACATGGCTGTTTAGGCTCTTGTCGGCACCATCTCACATAATCAATAAAAATTCAAGAGTCTTCTTCGTTGAGTGAAACTAAAGCATAAATCAAATAGTACAATAAAAAAAATAAGTGTTTCGCAACTTTAAATATTGAATGAAAAAGATTAGTTTGTGGGGAAGCAGTCTAATGAAATAAAAAAGATGAATTTATATAGATAAAATTTTATATTAAATATTTATATCAATACTAATACCACCGAATCAACCAAGTCTTTCACATGCCAATCAGAATTGTAAATATGGTGACAAAGATTCCTCTAATCAGCCAAAGACTTGGCAAGTCAACCAAGTCTTGCTTTATTTTTTGTGTGCTTAATTCTTTGTAAATAGTCTTGCTTTCACACTTACTAACTTAATACTACAGTGTCTTCTTAATATTAATCAAGTTT
>NW_025893120.1:0-4514 GCF_002878395.1 Capsicum annuum
GCTGAGTTGGTCGAACCATCAGATTTGCACTGGGGGTAGGCTGTGGATTTGGGGGAGGGAAGCTGGATGGAGGATAACCACTTTGTTGGAAGTTTGGTTGGGGTGGTGGTGGATGTCCCCTTGTTCCTTCGCCATCATACATCATATATGCATTTCCTGGAGAGAGTGTTGGATGAGCTCCACTAGCTGCATACCCATCGCCTGGTGCACCAAAGGAAGGCTTCAGATGCGGCGTTGCGGGCTGTTGCTGAAGGGGCCTACCAGACCTATCATACCCATAAGGCATTGCTTCAGGACGGCTAGCAACTGGCTGAGATATTCCAGAAAATGGCACTTGCATTGGCAAACTATTGGGCATTGTATCAGGAGTAGGATTTGGTTGACTGGGCAGATAAGAGGGATAAACAGCAGGTGATGTAGGTCTAGCTTGCTGTTGCATAGTTGGAATCTGTGACTGTTGAACCTGTTGCGCCCACTGCTGCTGATATTGGGGCATAGAATGGAGTTGTGGTGTCTGATTCGCCTGAGGTGGTATTGGCTGTGGTGGTACTTGCATTTGAGGATTTCGATCCTGGGGGTCAGATGACAAATATTGACTTTGTGACAACTGAGTTGGAGCTTGTTGATTTGCCATCTGAGGGGGTAAATAATAGTCTTGTGACTGTGGAATACTTTGGGATGGAAATGATTGTGGAGGCGGCACAGGTGGCTGTTGTGGCTGCTCCACAGGTCGGTCAGTGAGAGATGCCTGGGCTACCACTTGATGGGATAGTGCAAGAGCCAATTGCTGTCCATGCACTTCAGGTGAGTCATCACTTTTCTTGTCATCAGACAGGTGTTGAGCACTTCTCTCCTCATTCTGCTGAGAACTGCTCGATGAAGCTGATCCTTTCTGCGCAAGCTGAAGCTTTGCCAGCTCCTTTTGTGTTTCGGCAAGTTCTTGTTTGTCTCTTAGAATCTGTACAGATCTGTGAACCTGCAGGAAAAACAGTTTAGTCAATCAACAGCTATTTAAGTTTTTCATCGGAATCAAGAGCTATTTAGGTTATGACACAATGTGATGGAAAATCCATTTTACACCAAAGTGCAACTTGAAAATTGTCAGTGGACAAGAATGAAATCATTCATATGCCTTAGAACCAACAAAAGCAAAAATTCGGAGTTACAAGTATATCAGAAAATGCATCTAAAGTTTCAAGTACAAACAATACAAAAGACGCCTCTGCAGAGAAACAGGGAAACAAACAATACAAGTCAATTCGTCAACTGTACTTTTTTAAATAAGGTGAAGTCACATGTTAAAGCTAAAAACAGATCAGGAAGACACAAATTTCTGCAGCAACTACTAGTCCAAGATAACTCTTCATACTTAAGCTGATAATTGCGAGTAAAGAACCAAGAAGCACATTTCCCAATACGTCTCAGTTAAACTACACTAAATTACATGCTTCATATCAGTGACAGGTCAATTTTGAAACTAAATCACAACACAAGGGAACAGTAACTTTCTTAAGAATCTAACTTTAGGCAACTCCCACAGAAATCAGGTAACAAACCTCTTGGACATGCTTCTCAAGAGCTTTCAGTTTTGCATCTGCCTCCCCGTGATCCCGAACTAAATCAGACCGCATTTCTCCAATAGATTTTTCAAGATTGTAACAGTATAATTCCAACTGTGACAAGCGTGAACTGATTCCCTCTAAGAAACGCATGAGATTGTCAGCATATTTCTTCATGGTCTTCTCAACAGTACATATCATGTCTTGGTTGAAGGAAGATTCTTCTGGAGGACCATATGCTGGAGCTGGAAACATTGATGACCTTGTCATTCTGCTTTTATGGAACTCCTACTCAATAAAAGAGCAATTGAGTTAAATTCTATGAACCGCTTCTATAAATTTATACGAAAGTTACATAGAGTATAAACTTTTACACCCTCCCCTCGCAACCAAAAGAAGAAAACCAATTGTTAAGTAAGATGCATATAATAGCATGGATCTTGGTAGCTATACTCGCAAAAATTACATAACCATTATGGTTGAGTAGAACTTAATTTCTATGATAATGTGAATGGTCCAAATAAGGCCAATTAGCGCAACTGTTTAATGGTTATTCTCAATGTGACAGATAAAACACTAGAGTCCAATCAAGGATAATTTCACCATCAGACCTTAAAACCAGTTGTAACCCGAGGCTACAGTGCCAAATGATTTTTTATCAATACTGCACCAAATGATTTATATGAAATACAACTTCTTATATACAACTATATGCAGATAGGCGTGACGCTGTCCTCCTGAGCTTCTCTTCCTGGTCAAACATTAGTCACCTGTTTTGCAGTTTCATTTCCTCGATTTATTTATTCAAATAAGGAGGGGAAGACATAGGGAAGAAGGCCAAAATTACAATTTGGAAAAAGATAGGTAAAGGAGAGGTATCAACGCTTAAAGCTCCCACCTGCAGGCCAACATCTCAAGGATGAATCAATTACTAGCTGAATCAACAGGTAACCAAGGGCTGAGACAGTTACTTTGGCTCTTGATATCAGAAACGATTTGCAACACAATCTTTATAATTGTCTTCTTTTTTTTTTTAAGAAAGAAAAAGATGAACAATCTTTATAATTGTCTTTTTTAAGTAATACTGTCTTAATAAACAGGTGGTATCATGCTAGTACTACAGCATTACAGAAATTAACTTGATATAGATTCCTCAGATCTTAAGGGAATCCAAATAATCCAGTTAAGCGTCAGATCCAAAATCAGAAGAAGTTGCTCCTTACTTTTAAATTCTAAATGCATTTATTTTTAACAATCGAGACGTTTTCCTCCCTCCTTCGAAGCACCTTTGATTTCTTTCCCACAATACTTCCACATCATGAAAAGAGGAATATTCACCCAAGTCTTCTGCTTTTGATAAGTGATACTGTCTTTATAAATTACTCTTCTATAAATTCAGTTTCTAGAGCTTTTAAAGCAAAAGAAGCTATTGAGGAAAAGTTAACTGTGCTGGCAAAAAAGAAATAATACAAAAAATGCAAGCATCAAAGTCAAAGTTCTAAAAGCAAAGCAGTTGAACAAAGTTCGTGTTAGAAATGGAAATGAGACTCTTTCTTCAACAAATGCACATAAGCCAGTGTGTAGCAAGCACCAACAACAATAATATAAATAACAACCTCTAGTTTAGCCAAAAGCAATCTGTACAAAGACCACACAAATTAGGGAAAGAACCACCATGGGCTCTCATATCACATTAATAATAATATAAACAATTGTACAGAAGTTCTTTCATCCCCTTTGTTTTAACTCAGCAAGCGTTCCAATGTTCTTCCTAATGTTCTTCCTATTTCCTATGAATTTGATCGTCTCCATTTCTCCCCACTCAGCAGTACTTTCCCAAAATAAAGCACCTTGATTTCTCAAAACTTTTTCTAGTCCAAATACAAAACTTCAGTAATCATGATTACACATATATTATAAATCCGCCGGCTTTTCTAATTTTATTGGTTAAGTAAACATTCCGGTTTATTCTTCAAAAAAGCAATCTTTCTACAAATAGCCGATCGAATTCACCATTTACTTTTCTACCCAAATACACAGATTCTCCACTAACAAGACATGACTAAACATATATTATGCATCCACCAGGTATATTCGGGTCATAGCCGGTTGGATTCATTGTTTACTTTCACCAACCGACTACAAAAACTTTATAGGTTGCGTAAACCTAAAAAAATAATTTTAAAAAAAGTCAAGTACCTTAGTAGAATTGGAAGCAATTGTGGGATCGGAGTGCGTTCCATTAGAAGGATCTTGATTATTATTATTATTGTTATTAGAATAATCTTCATAAGAACAAAGTATATCATCCGATGCAAAATCAAAACCCTTGGAATTCGCATTGTTTGACCTACCACCTGATGATCCTGATGCCATTTTTCTTCTTCAATGATCCAAAAGAAAGTAGGGTTTCGTTTTTTTTTTTTTTATTATGAAAAAGAAATGGGGAAATTGATAATGAAGAGGTGAAAAAGGGAGTAGAAGTATTTGATAAGTTTTGTTGGTACTTGCTAGAGAGATAAGAGATTGGGAACAGTGTTTGTTTTTGCTTACAACTGCAATATGAAGCTTCGTCGTTTTGTACAATTTCTAAATACTTCTCTATGTTACTTTTTTTTTTTTTTCATTTTTGGGCCACGTTTAAGTCCGACTAATTTATATAAGAGTAAATTATTATATCAAAATTTTTTTGTAATACTTTTATTTTAATTAATTATTTTAT
The DNA here is from genome assembly GCF_002878395.1 of Capsicum annuum. Taxonomy (NCBI): domain Eukaryota; kingdom Viridiplantae; phylum Streptophyta; class Magnoliopsida; order Solanales; family Solanaceae; genus Capsicum; species Capsicum annuum. Next base: position 4,282 of record NW_025893120.1, read on the forward strand.
TATAAATAAATATCTTATATTAGGTGATCACTTAATTATTTTTTTTTCATTTTATCCGTACAATATTTTGAATTTTTAAAAAAAATTGTATGTACAAAGTCTTTTTTGTTTCTTTCTAATTCACATACGTTTGACCTTTTTCCTTCTTTTACTTTAGTGTGAAAATCATGGGTTGTTGAAATTATTATTATTATTATTATTATTATTATTATTATTATTATTATTATTATTTT
>NW_025893120.1:4614-27900 GCF_002878395.1 Capsicum annuum
TTATTATTATTATTATTATTATTATTATTATTATTATTTTGGGTTGTTGAAACTTGAAATGAAGACATCAAAAAATAAATAGGTTAAGATTAGGATAAATCTAGTCACCGACGTTTAAAAATTTAAATATAACCGACCATCATGATTATGTGGTAGGTTATATGTTGCCTATTATTTTTTTTTGGTTTCCTAAGGTATCATCACGATCGAAAGCTGTGAGACTAATCCTCCGTTCCTCTGTTAGCGTACTAAGCGGTAGGAAACTGGCCTACTATTTTTTAACGAATATTTACTCTGTATCATTTGTTAAAATAATATTTTTCTGATTTTTAACTTATGTGACATAATTAAATATTATTTAAATATAAAAAATTTATTTTTTTTAAAAAAATTATATACTTAGATATTACATAAAAATATTATAAATTATAATAATTAATAATTTAAAATATTTAAAAGATTTAAAAAACGAATTGAATGGTCAAATATGTTAAATTCATTTTCTTTATTGCATTTTTCCCTACTAAATCCCCATTCTTTATTACATCCCCACTGTTGAAGTCTTGAAGATTACTAGTCAAACCTTCTTTTCCTGTTTTATTAGTATTGTATTCTTATTTATTTAGTTGTTGGAACATTAACAAAGTAGCACAATGCACTTCACTAACCAAGATAAGTGTACAAAGAAAGGTTAGGGTAAAGCAACTATAAAGAAATAAAGGAAGTTTAGTGGTTTGGGCATTTCCTAATATTGAATTTGTAGTAAATAATAGAACAAAGGGCCTGAATTGATATATGGTCATAGAGAGTTAAGGTCACACATACCTGCTTTTGAGTTCCTCATAAATTTACATTTTAATTTTGAAGTGCGATTTTATGAAGGCTAAATATCATATATCTATAATTTCTCATTGTAATAGTGTATGGTATAATTTCCCTATTAACCAAAAAAAAACTAGTTATTTAAATATTGAACACTTTTATCTGAAGTTTGATATGACTTGTCAAGGTCGACTTCAAACATTTTTTTTCTTTCTGAAGTTAAGATCTTGGCAAGATTTCATGGAGATAATGGCTTGCAAAGAGTTGCTCGCAATACTGATAAGCCTCTTTAAATTAATTTCAATTACTAACCCACAATGAAAGAAGAGTTGTTACGGTAATTTGATGCAAAATTACTCCAAAACATCTACAAATCACTGTAAATTTTAGATATGAGCTCCTCTCGACGTTTTGATTCCTTTGATTACCACCGACTCAAAATAAAGCTCATTTCCGGTAACTCAATTTTCCAAACTTGAAGCTCCAAGCTCGTCAATGGTTGTTCGTGGATTTTTAAGCTTCGCACATTAGTTTTCAAGCTTCACTAATGTTGTTCGTCATCATTATCACAAATCATAATTCCATATACAGAGAACTTTCACACAAAATTATCATTTTTATGATAAATAAATAATACATCATCCTAAAATTATAATGCACTATTCTTATAAAAATTAACAATAACACAATTAGTAGCTACTACAATCGTCAAACTACAATTAGTTATGAAAATTCATCGATAAAAATAAATAAATATCATAACGATAGTAACTAACTATTCTTTAATATAAATTTTCTATATTCTACTAATAATCTTTTCAGAGTGAACATGCATAGTTTTATGTTTCTACGATAATTATAATAGGACTAAAACATTACATGCAAAACTTATTTTTTTAGAGTGCACAAATTGTGGAAAATACCCTAAACTAAAATGAAAGGCATATGAGCACAAAATTTGAAAACTGGTAGATAATAGAGATTAGTTGGGATCATAATTGGAAGAGGATATGTTATAACCTACAAAAATTTGGGGCAAGTTTTAAAATTTAAAAAGAAACTAACAACAATATCTTAGCCCAAAATAGGTTTGAAACAGATTTTAGGATTTGAAGATTTAATTTTTAAAATCTCTTTTAAAAACTAGATAAATTCTATTGAAAAAATACCTTGTTACTCCCTGAACTATATCCTATACCCAAAAGAACTATGACATACCTCAACTTAAAGGGATCCTATTACTCCCTGAACTAAATAAAAGTGTAATATTGACACCCTTGATTGCCTACGTGGTGCCTCCGTGTCATAAGGCGTGTATGAAAGTGCTGATGGCGGGTGAAGTCTTTTTTTATGTCTCCTTATCCAATAAAAAATCGCCACTTGTCCAAAATGAATTAAAAAATAAAATCCTTACTTAAATCCTATTTTGTTCATCCTCCATTGAAGAAAAATTAGAAGCTCAACGGCTCTTTCTCCCTCTGTAAATTCTTCTTTGAATTTTTCTTTGAATTGGGAAGACAAAGGTAATTTTTGTGTAAATTTCTTATGTTTAATTCATGAAATGTCGTTATTAAAGTTCTGATTTAAGTCTATTAATGAAAATTCGATTTCTCCATTTATGATTAATCCAGAATTTGAAAATTTTCAGCACCATGAATGAAGTTTTTCAACTCCATTAATGAAGTTTTCATGTTTTCTTTTTCTAAAATTTTATGGTTAGAAATGAGGAAATGCGAGTTGAATAAGTTGTGTATGGATGAGACTGATCCAATGATCAATGCTGAAGTGCAATGTAAACATGACATTTTATTACAAATACAGACGTCTTGGTCAGATCGCAATCCCGGTAGAAGATTTTGGGCGTGTCCTCATTATGAGATTTGTGTTCATTCTTGGTTAATTGATTAATGTTGATGTTGGTGTAAAGATCTATTTTTATGTTCTTAATTTTCAGGCTACGAATTGCAATTATTTTAGATTGAGAGACTTGGAATGAGTTGACGAAAGATCGAAATTTATTCTTTCAAGATTGGTGAACAAGATTAATGAGCTAGAAAAGAATTATGAGACTGTTAAGATGCAATTGAATAAGCTTGAAAGCTTGAAAACTCAGCGTCATAATTTCAACAACATGAATTTAGACAATTTGGAGTCAAAACAGAAAAATGACTTTGAAAATATGCAGATTAAATTTCAAAGTCTCAACATCGAGACAAGTCATTTAAATATGAAGAATAAAGTAGATGACAATGTGATGGGCAATTTGTAAGGGAATGACAAGTACGATTTGAAAGACAAGAGAATGAAGATGGAAAAAAGGAATAAAAGAGCATGTAACTTTACTGAAAAATTTCTTTGTCGTATGATTATATGTGTAGGTGTTGTTGTTGTTAGTTTTGTTATGCAGTTTGGCAACATGAAGAACAGTTTAATTAAGTTGTCGTAGTATGTAGTAGGGACTCATTTTGTGTAGAAATAGAATTGCAATTTGCTATGCTAAGCTACCGAAGTATGTAATAGATCATCATTTTGTGGTAATGTGACTTTAATTTGATCTTATTTTAGTTTTGTTACACTCTTGTCTTTATGATAAATAGGGTTGTGGATTATCGTGTAAATGACCAAAAAGAAGCAACAAAACAGAACTTGCAATTTGAAAGAAGAGAAGCAAAAGTAACATTGCATTCAATCAAGAGACTGAATATCAGTACCATTTACATAAGATATTCACGAGTCACAAAAATAGCAGCTTAACAGATCCAAAATATTATTTTTGTGGGGAAAAAATAGTAGATTTATTGTTTCATACAAGAAAAGTAGCTAAGTGACACCAAATTAGTAATCAACAGATGACTATAGTTTTCAAGGGCCTCGGAGTTGTGAAGAGGATGAGGCATGCATGGTTGCATTATTTGAAGGCCTTGATTGATCTCTTATTTGTTGGAGTCTTCTTGTTGTGATTGCTTGCTTGCCTTTCCACTTTAGTCCACTTGAAGGTTTGAACCCAATGTCTCCAGATACAACTGCTGATTTCATTACTTGCTTAGGTCCAGTGGACACTATTCTCCTACTTGGTAGCCCAGGCTACAAAAAAGGTTGTTTAAGTTCAAAACATTATAAAAAAAAGAACACAAGCACTGTGGATGTTTTCACTTACATTAATGGTTGTGAAACCATTTTTAGCTTGAAACACACCCATTTCAGTCATTCTTGGTCTTTTATATTGACTTGTGTTTCCAACAACTTTTCCCCTTCCTCTAACAACAACAACAGTCTCTCTTGATGCAAAATTTGAAGCATCATGTGTTGTACTACCATGAGAATATGTGAACCAACTTTCAAGTGGATAACCATTTCCTCTACCCCTTTTTCTGCCACATCTAGTTCTTGATGACACTCCAGTATTGCGTGGAGAGATTTATGGTGTTGTAGATGGGTTAGCATGTGTTGCTCTTCCTCTATAATTTGGTGGTGTTGGAAAATCAGTACCAACAGATGGAACTGGTGCTTTTCTAGATCTCCCCCTTCCTCTCTTTGTAGCAAGTTCTTCATCAGTATTTGTTTGTTTCTAACAAACAAAAGATAAGGATATGTATTAGATGGTTTTAAACATAGTAAAGTAAACAAGATAAATTACCTTTGGTCTACCTCCTTTCTTTTTTTGAGCTTGATGATTTTGCAACACTTGATACCTTTGGAGTAGCAACATCACCACCACTTCTCTTCATAGGACAACCTCTTTTGTTGTGACCCTTAACATGACATCACTACATGTCATAGTAACTCCAATTCTAGGCAATTTCCCAGACTTCTTGCTTTTACCAGATTCCTTCATTTTTTTTGGTCTGCTTGGCAGTTTCTGTATCTTTGGTGAAGCAACAAATGGGTTTGTAGATACAGGCCATGGTGGCATGTTACTTATTGGTTGCATGAAATGTGAGTAAGTGGACATGTATCTCTCTTTAGAGTAGCATGTATCAATGAAATCTAGTGGGTCATACTGCTTAAGCAATATTGTAGCTAAGGCATGTTGACATGGTATCCCTTCAACATCCAAGATCTACAACTGCACTACCTTTTTGACAAACACACAATGTGTTGTTTATATCCCTCTATAACTTCATAACCTGTTACTCCATTGAACTCTATGATAATAATCATTGACTTATCAATATTTTCTCCTAAAGCTTTAATTGACATTGGTTAGAAATTACTGACCTAAGTTCTTAAAAGTTCACTTAACTTGGCTAGCCTAGTCATGACCTTGACTCTTATCTCTTCAAGCATACTAATAATACTCTTATGACTTGCTGCTGAAATCCATGAATTAAACTCCCACAGAGGTTGTTATTTATAGAATCACACTTGACTTGACAATTAAAATAAACCTTGCACCAATATTCTTTATCATAGCAAAGTAGATCAGTAACAATGTTCTTACCAAGCATAGACAATTCATCCAAATTTTTCCTAAATTCGGCTTCAAAAGTGCTTCTAGCATACTTCTAAAATGCCATCTTCCTTTGAAGACCACTCTAATCCTTTGACCAATTTGCTAGGATATGCCTAGCATACCTTCTTTCCTCACAACCTGGTAACAACTCCTTAACAGCCAAATCAAGTCCCTAAAAATATAAATGTTATTAGTAAAAGCAAAAGCATATATAAATAGATTTTTTTTCAAAATTAAATATAAATTGCAATAAGAAAAAGAGTTAACAAAAGAATACCTTTTGCATGTTTGACATAATAGTGAAACCACTTCCATCTCCTAATCCCAGGTCATTTTGCAAGAGAGAAAAAACCCAGCTCCATGTATTTTTATTCTCTTTTGGCACTACAACCCAAGCAAGTGGAAGCATTTGGTAGATTCCATCCTTAGCCACAACAACCAACAACTAACCCCTATATACCCCTCCACACCTATGAATTTTCTACATGACTTGAATGTCATCTTGATTGCTTCAAAGAAGATGAAAAATACCTCAAACAGTGGCCTACCAAGTTCATTAGCTTTACCAAGTTAAACTACATAAGTACTCCCAGGATTGGACCTTAACAATTCATCCTTATAGTCAAGAATTTTGCCATACTCTAGAATATGATCACCCATAATGTCATTCAAAATTCTAGCTCTTGCTCTCCTAGTTGTTGTCTTACCTACATGAAGCTTAAACTTCTTTCTCATTAATTGTTGCAATTTAAAACCTTTGATGTTAGGTTGCTCAAATACATCCTCTCTCATAGCTTTGGCCAAAAATCTTATGTTGCACAAGTAATTTCTGGTGGCCCTATCACAATTATGTCCTGAAATATAAGTCCTAATAAAAAAGTTATTGGACTTAGGATCAAGACTTGCATACAATAACTACCTGCATTTTTCCTTGTTGCATCTCACCCTAACTCTATTTGATTCATTTACATACTTTTTAATTTGAACCCTTTTCTGAATTACATACTTAGTCACTATCTCTCTAAACTCTTTCACACTTGCAAAAGACATACCCAACTGCCACACAACAATATCACAATCAGGATCATACTTTACACTATCAGTAATAACTTTTTTCTTCTTCTTCTAGACAGGTTCAACCTCATGTTATCTCCTTCTTCAAGATAACTAGAATCTGTATCAGTTTCAAAGCTGTCAGGATTAGAACTATCATAATATGGTTTATCACCCACTAACCTTCCTTCTAAATTATTTCTCACCGGGCAGTCTCATCAAATCCCAGATTTGGTCCAGCTTAACCACAAGGGACTTTATGATTGTCTGTAGGAATTCTCTCCCTTCTTTTCTTCCTTAAGAAAGACCTTTCCTCAGCCCTCAGTTGTTTTACTTCCTCATGGACATCACTTTCATAGTTATCATCTCTAAGCAAATTTGTTGCTTTCTCATTTTTAGATTCTGTACCATCATCACTAGATTCATCAGATCCTTTTACGAAATAGTCACTATCTTCAAAATCTGATAAATTAATGTGATGGTCAACTAAATCTGAAGAATCAACAGTATTTGAAGTAATTGGATTTGAAGTGAAAGCAATGTTTGAGGCAGTATTTTAAGCTGCACCAACCACATTGTTTAAATAATGCTCATCTGCTTCCTTACCCCCTATTTCTATACCAACACTATTTTCAGTGGTCCCCACATCTTTATAAAAAACATCATAAGATTCCTCTTCAGTCATGTGCACATATACATCCAAAACAACTCTATTTTGCAAAGACTTGCATATTGTTACGCATCATTGTCTGTCTCCTAAAATGTAACTATTGGGTGGTTTTATACTAAATTTGCAAATTAGGGCTATACCCTAGTTCTCTAATATAATTCTTCATCTCAAAATAAGAAACATTATCCACATCAACATTAGAATATTCATTCATTAAACCACCCACATATTTTGATCTTCACTATCAAACAATAAGGTCCCACCATGATAGAATCTTAAAGTTATATATGTAAACTCACTCATACCTATATGCAAAGAATAGTATTATTAAAATCAGAACAGTTCATTATTAATATTATTAGAACCAAAATAGTACAAACTAGTAAATTATTAATGTTCATTTTCATTCATTCACCAAATGACATTGACAAGTTCAACAAAAAGTGACTATTTTTTGGTTGTCTAAAACTTAGAGAAGTTTTCAACTCTTGGTCTTTGTGTTTGTATAATAAATTATAAAGACACACCATCCAACAACTTTGTCATATTCTATCCATATTCTTATACTTTTCTCTTATGAACAATTTAAAAAGAAACAAAACAAGCACAAAAGGTCCATCTTTTATCACTATAAAGGTACATCCTATGTTACTCAACTTTATGAATATATGTAGGCCATGCATCAATAAGTAACATCAGTAGTGCATAAATCCACATTGTAACAAAAATCAGCCATAAATCAACATATGTAGGTCATGCATGAACCAAAATCAGACCATAAATCAACATATCTAGGTCATGCATGAACCAAAATCAAACCAACAATCAACACTAGTAACATAAAGTAACAAAAGCTCGACCCCAAATCTACATAGTAGAAAAATCAGATCAAAATAAATAAATCTATAAAAACTCGACCATAAATCATCATTGTAAGACAAACCCTAACTAGATATGCTTCATAACAAAATCAGAACACAAATATTACCACAATCAGAACACATATTAACAAAAGAGCATGACACGTTACATTTTTCTTAAAAAAATTGAAAGTCAAACTTTAATCCTAACAAAATATACCATAATCTAACTAAAATATGAACTCAAAACAGATTATAAGTCATAAATATCTAACCTTTATTATTAGATACTCCCTCCATTTCGAAATAAGTGAATTGTTGGGGTATTTATTGGTATTTCAAAATAAGTGAATCATTGAATTTTTTTTTCAAATTTACCCTTTTGATTTGACAACCAATTAACTTTTGAAAAGGTATTACAAGGTCAATTTTTTCTTTTTTTGGGGTAAAAATGGAAAGTTATGTTAAATTTATGTCTTTAGTGCTTTTTTCTTAATCTGTGTGTCAAAATTCAACAATTCATTTATTATGAAACAGAGGGAGTATTGAATATTAAGGACGAAAAACCCTATTTTGAAGAAATCAAAGCTGGACCAACTTATGAGATTTTTGGTCCAACTTGTGAGTACCAAACGTAAATTGTGATTTAGGATGAACTTGAGTGAAAATTAGCAACGTGAATCGACTAAAATTTGGCCAAACGAACACTTAGAATCAATATTTGTAAAGATTTTTGAATTTGGAAAGTGAAAAGTTTCTCAAAAATGTTAAATAATTGGGTAAAGTTAATCTAATTGTTTGTTGATACGTTTGCTGATATGGAAAAGTAAAGAGTCCAAGTTAGTGGACTGTGGACCCCATGTGTAATAAATACGCGTTTATTACACACTCTTTCATTTAGCTGAAAATATCTGCCACATAGGCAGTCAAGGGTGTCAATATTACACTTTTATTTAGTTCGGGAGGGTAATAGGACCCCCTTTAAGTTGAGGTGTATCACAACTCTTTTGGGTATAGTTCAGGGAGGTAACAGGGTATTTTCTCAATTCTATTACCAAATAAATATTTGTCAATTTTTTTATTTAAAAAAGCTACAAAAATCTATGGCCAAACAAATCCTTAGTTTTTTGTAGATTTTACTAATTGGGTACTTTTAAAATTTAAGATTAAAAGATATAGTGCGGCTCTTTCGATACACCCTAGCACTGTTCCATTGTCTACTGAAGTGCATATTAGCAGAGTATACTCTAACCGTCTATGGCAAGGGGACGGACACCCAAAAAACATACGAATATCCATGGAACTAGGACAAGTAATTTGGGATGCGAGAAGTGCAACGAGGTGATAAGGTCAGGGATGGCGGTTGAAACTTAGCCTCCTTTATCGAACATCAAAAACCCAAGACCAACCCTGAGATGACTGAGGTACAAGTCAGTTACTCAAAAATGAGTCACCCGGTGGTGAGAGTACATGCTCCCCATATGCTAGCCAATAGTGAGGAAGGAAAGAAGGAAGAACCAAAAATCTATCTAGAGGAAGCTATCACTGGATCCTCTGGTGGAGAAACAAGGATGGAGTACTCTGTTAAAGGGAAAAATTGGTGAATCGAGGTATGGCTCTTAATTTTATTGCTTCTAAAGCTGAAAGATGGTGAGCATATAATTAAATTGAATAAAGAGAAAGTGGAAAGAGAGACTGTGCAATGGAAGAATGCTTTTATTTTGTATGTGATTGGATACAAACCTACTATTGCTACACTTGAAAGATTCATTTTGAACTAGTGGAATTTTATTGCTAAGACAAAGGTGTATTATCATAATGATGGGTATTTTTTAGACAAATTTATAACAAGTGAATATAGAGATGTTGTGTTCCTTTCAGGACCTTACATGATCACCAATAGGCCTATCATTATGATAAAGTGAACAACTGATTTCAACTTTAGTGCTGAGATCTTTCAAACTATTTCCATCTGGGTAAAACTACCTATTCTACCCCTAAATTACTTGGGTATGGATTCTCTGAGTAGAATAGGTAGTGGACTTGGTGTTCCCTTATATGCAGATGATTATACCACCTCCGCAGAGAGAATCTCTTATGCAAGGATTCTTGTGGAGATAAATGTGACTCAACCTTTACCTACTAATGTAAATATGGTAGATCCAACTAGTAGAAGTTTTGATCAAAAGATACAATATGATTGGGTCCCAAAGTATTGTTACATTTGCTTGCAGTTGATCACATATGCAAGAATAAACCACCTGATCCAGTAGGTCCATCAGCTACTGAACAACCTCCTTGGAGAGATAAGGCAAATAGAAAGTATAAATGATAACCTAAAGATATAGCATCTAAGCATACCCCTGTATGAAGACCTAAAGATAGTGCTTTGGATAACAAATAGAGCAATGGAAGGTTGTGATTGGTAGAGCATCAAAGAGTCCACAGTAGATGGATCAAATAGTGGTAAACCCTAATAATGGATTCGGCCTGCTAAATACGGAGTTAGTGCGGGATACTCAAGAAACTGGCAGGAACTCAAATAATGTTTTTAAGGGGGGATAGAGTGGGTGCCTCACAATAACAAAAACATAAATGTGTCTGTTAAGTTGGAATTTAAAAGGGCCAAATAAGTCCTATAATCATAGAGAATTTAGTGTATTTCTGGGACAGAGTAATATAGGTTTAGTTGTTGTTTTTGAACATAGAGTTACAGGGACAATGTAGCCAAAGTTGTTACAAAGTTGGGTAGAAAATGAGCCTAGTGTCAGAATTATTCCTATACTGATAGGAATAGAATTTGGATACTCTGGGATCCCAATATTGTGCAACTCAATGGGTAAAGTATGATCTCTCAGACTATTCATTGCAAGGTGAATATCCTAGACTCACAATTAATGATTAATCTCACCACTATATATGGGCTTTACATTGTTAAAGATAGAAGAAGCTTGTGGGAAGACCTTAGACATATTCATGCAAGCAACAGGGTCCCTGGCTTGCTATTGGGGATTACAATGCAGTTTTAAAACTAGATGATAGAGTGGTGGCAATACTATTCAAGTTGAAGAAAGGTGATTTCAGTGACTTCTTATTTAATACTGGTATAATAGAATTGCAATATTTGTTAGGTCCTTCACTTGGACAAATTACCATGTTTTCATCAAGATTGATAGAGCCCTAGCCAATGGTGATTGGATGTTGTTGTATCCACAGGCTCAAGTTCATGTTATGAATCCTTACTTTTCTGACTATTCCCTTCTCAAGATCAAAATAAGTGAAGACACTGAAGGTGGACCAAAATCTTTTAGATTCATAGTTGAAATAGAAGCAACATTTATTACTTATTATTTTATTATATTTTAGATTAGTTAGTGATTAGATATTAGTAAACTACCTTGCACAACATCATGACTTCATAGAAGTAGTTAGGCGTGGTTGGGCGCAACAACAATGCTCAGGTGCAATGGAAAATGTATGGATGAAGCTGAAAACTGTCAAACCTGGGTTGAAATAGTTGAATAATAAGGAATTTTAAGGGGTAGAGCCCTAGGTTGAATTATTGAGACATTAAATAGTTGATATACAAGCTATCATGAGATAACCTGGTATGGTCAGGACCTATTTGATAAAGAAAAGACTATCAAAATATAGCTGGAGAAGTAGAATAATATTGTTGAGAGCATCCTAAAACAGAAGTAAAATATGCACTGGCTAAAACTTGGATATGCTAATGACTCCTACTTTTATTAAAGCTTGAAGAGTAAGGTGCTAATGACTCCTACTTTTATGAAAGCTTGAAAAGTAAGGTGAGGTACAATACTATAAAGAATTTGGTTGATGCTAATGGTAATCTTCTGAATAAGTAGATAGAGGTTGTTGCTAAAGTCCTATCCTTTTTATAAAAACTTACTTGGTACTGAAACACCCTATTTAGATAGAGTTAGCCCTCAAGTGATGCATAATGTTCCTACATTGGATAGAAACCATCAACTTGACTTGATAGCTCCTGTCACTAAGGATGAAATGCTAGTATCATTTAAAGGTATTGATGAAACCAAAGATCAACGGTATGATGACTTTATTGTTTGTTTCTTCAAGAAAACATGAGGCATAATTGGTAATGAGGTAGTCAGTGAAGTATTGAAATTTTTCAACATAGGAAGGCTATTTAAAGCAATTAATTATACTACTATTACATTGATCCCTAAAGTTCCTAATCCTACTAGAATAAGTGAATACAAGCCTATTTCTTGTTGTACTATACTATACAAAATAATATCCAAAGTCTTAACTCACAAAATATAGAACGTGATGGATCTTCTTGTGCAACCTAGCCAATCTATTTTTGTACCAGGTAGGATCATCACTGATAACATTATCCCGAGTCACGAGCTTATTAAATGATATGTCATAAAGCCATATCACCAAGGTGTATGATGAAAATTGACATGAAAAAGACTTATGACTCTTTTGAATGGCCTTTTTTGGAGTAAATCCTTGAAGCTTTACAGTTCCCTAACAGGTTTATCCAATGGATTATGGAATGCATCCCATCAGAGTCCTACTTAATTCTCATAAATGGGACTCCTACTCTCTATTTCAAGCTAAGAAAGACCTAAGACAAGGTGACCCCCTATCCCCTTTTCTTTTTGTTCTTGCTATGAATTATCTGAATAGGTAACTAAGTATTTTAAAGCATCAATCAAATTTCAATCTCTATCCAAAATGTGAGAAACTATGCATTACTCACCTTGGGTTTGCAGACAATTTATTGCTTTTCTATAGAGGTGGTCCAAGATCTGTCATGCTATTATTCAACTGCTTTATAGTGTTCTCAAAAGCTTCAAGAATGATAGCAAATGTAGACAAGAGTTCCCTGTATTTCGATGGTGTAGGCATTAGTGAGCAAGGCTCTATCCTACACGTTTTGGGGTTTACTAAAGGTACATTTCCTTCCAAGTACATTGGAATACCTCTCTCATTAAAGAAAACTATGATCACTCAATATAAACCTTTATTGGACAAAATGCTTGCTAGAGTTAAGTCATGGACATATAGATACCTTTCATATGATTGGAGAGTATAATTGATCAAAACAATCTTATTTTCCATCGAAATCTATTGGTCTCAAGTATTTATACTTCCCTAAAAAGTGATGAAACTGGTTGAATCTATGTATGTAGATCTTTTCTATGGTCTGGAGGGGTAGATACCAGCAAAAAAAATTGATTACATGGAAGAGATTGTGCAGTCCTAAAATTGGTGGTGACCTTAATTTTCTGAACCTAGCTTACAGATTGAAACAGAGTTATTATATGTAAATAATTTTAGAATCTGTACTTAAAAAAGAATAGGCTATAAATTTAGTGGATCCATGCGAAAAGGGATAGGTTATGGATTCAGTGGACCCATGCTTATTACAACAAAAAAAAATGACAAAGAGAATGCTCAAGTAAACTAAATTTCTTGAATGGTTAAAAAAGACCCTCAATGAAAGGTTAGCTCTAGAAGCTACAGGATATGAAGAAACTGATGTATCTACTTTCACTAGATGCACTATTAAAATCATTTATCAAAAGCTAAGGGGAAGCTATACCAAGGTGGAATAGAGGAAAATCATATGCAACAATTGTGGCGTCCCTAGATGGAAATTTATTTTATTCATGGCAATGTGAAGGAGACTGCAAACAAGGGATAAGATAGACAAATGAAGCTCTATTACAGATGTTTCATGTTTGCTATGCCAAACGAGTGATGAGTGCATCGACCACATGTTCTTCCTATGTCTCTTTTTATTTGTTGTATGGTGCAAAGTGCTCAGATGGTTGGGAATGCAAAGAAGTGTTTTATGCTGGAAGAATGAGATATTATGGGCTAGTGCACATGAGCTAGCTTATACAGAATCTCCCTAACTTGCTGCGTATACTATCTCTGGCAGGAAAGGAATTGCAGACGTTTCAGATAACAACAAAGGAATGCCGAGGAGATCACTAGAATGATAGTTCAGGCTATACATTATACAGGGGCTACTGTGATGTGTTTAAGAAGGAGGTTAAATATGTTGAATTTCTATGCTTAGCTTAGCTGTTGTTGATGTAGTTATTTCCTGTGTAACTTTAATACAATGTAGAGGTTGTCCAACATTGTAACTTTTAATGCTTATTTTCACTTGATAAATAAAATCTTTTAATTATCATTTTTTTTAAGATTTGAAAAAAAATTATTTTGTAAATTTAAATTGGATCTTTCATGATTACAGACATAATATGGGGTGTAAGGAGATGCACCTTATTTATCCTGGATATGATCTAAAAAAGCAACAACGTATATTAATGTCTATATATTTAATATAACACTCCAATATTAATAATTTAGTAAAAGTTGTCAAAATCATAGTCATCATGATAATTTCCTATAATTGAAATCAAGCATATTTAGTAAAATATAATCCAAAATAATATCATACGTTTTAACCATATGATCACATATATTTGGACTCATCATTTGAGTTTGAAATGTTGGTAGTTTCAGTCGTGGGGTTAAATCTGAATTTTTATTTGGAATCACCTCAACTCCAATGATCTTTTGCTTGATCCTCCCTATAACAAAATAATACTTTATTAATGTTATGCTCTAATTCTATACCTTTTATATGAAAGGCATTCGAAATCACTACTGGCTTGAGCGGGCCTCTGACCTGGTGCATTAATAAAATTAAAATTGATATATGCAAAAACTATAAAAATAATAAATTATAATTGAACTTTGAAATAGAATAATATAAACTCTCGCGATGTGAAACTGAAATTGAGTACAACCAACTGCTAAAACAACTAAATGTCTAATGAAGCATTTAAAATATTTGAACTGACTGAGTCTACTAGGACAAGGCTCAGAGCTAACTTTATTCAATAAACTAGCATAATGAGCTAAATATAACTAAATCCTCTGAATGAAAGGAAAACTTATCACAAACCGAGATATTAAGAGATCTGATGAAACATCTGATTGCGATTCTGAGCACCAAAATCTGTATATTAAAAAGATGCAATACCGGTAGCATATTTTAGCATCAATACATAGAATGCATGACATGTAAAGTAAATAAGTTGAGTGTAATTGAAAATATTAATATTCAATAAACTAATAACTAAGCATAAGTAGGTATACAATAACTCGATAGAAGTAGTTGAAAATTGAAATATGATACGTAAGCTATTTAAATCTTTAATAAACGAAAATCTTAAACACAATATTAAAATGAAATTCCTAACTGCTGAAATCATGCAAAGAGCATTGAGTGTATGTTACTGTAAGTCTGAATCTTGAATTAAAGTTGAGCAACTGATAGTTTTAACATAAGTAGTTTGCATACAGAAGTCATAACTAATAAATAATTAACAAAAAATACTAAATTTTCTTATTTGGGGAGTTTCTCATAACATACACAAGAGCTCGTAATTCTTAATTTTCGGTCCAATTGAAAAAGTTATCCAATACCTTGTCAGGAAATAATATAAAACTAAAATTATGGATCCATAATAAACCTCTATGAGCTAAAAAAGGAGCCATTCATACTTACAAAACTATTCTATCACACGTTGACATGTGTAGTTTTGGAGCAAGGTTTGCATAAGTCCCTACATCCTAGATATTAAATAGTCCTTCAAAACTATAAATGCTCATACTATGTTTCATGTATAGTAAATTGACATGTCATTGTGAGACTTTTTCTCAATATCCGATATTTTAATTACACTACAAGTAAGTCTATGCTCAATTTACTGAATAATATGCAAAATCTTACCTTCAAGAAGCAATACTTTATTTCAAATATGCTTTCATACTTAAAGAAATTTATATGTTTTTCATAGACACGAGCTTTCAAATCAATTTTCATTGTAAATATATGATAATGCAAAGATCATAAAATAAGTTCACATGATTTATAGAGCAGTCCAAATATGAATTACAAATCAGGATCGAAAAATGACCATAATTTCATAGAATTATGCAGTTTCTCATAGCTTAATTACAATAGGTTCAACCCAAACAGTAAAAGAATTGATTTGGGGATTCAGAGTTTAAATTTCTAACTTTATTTCGAACTAGAACAAGCTTTTGAACAATGAATTGTGCGAAAGAATAGAATTTTCACATGAGAATAACCTTACGTACCTAAGAAAGGAAAGAGAACTTGATGAAGAGAACTTGATGAAACCTTGCTTGAAACTTTTCACATTAATTCTGATAGACTAGTTTGAGAGAGAGGACGAGAAAAAACTAATGGAATTCTGATTGTTTAATACTATCTTAATAATGTTTAAAAGTCACGTTAGGATGTCTCATAAAGATATTAGGATCAAAGTATCCTTAATTAAAAGGAATTGGGGAAACATTTCCCCTCTGATAAGGTTGAGGCACGCCGCATTGCCCAAAGCACCTTCTACGTTATGCATCGTGAGGTCCTACATGGTGAGGGTGCTGCACATCGCGACTCTAATGAGGGAATGCTGATTTGTAGCTTCTCTATGGTTCAGTGGTAAGTGCGGTGTGGACTTCAAAGCGGGGGACCTCTGGCGTCGCACACCGCCACTTTTCACGTGCAAAGCTTACGTTTAAGTTTTGAAACTCATTCCAAATAATTTCTAGTCAATATAATAATCATATGACTTAGTTTTCAAGCTCAATAAAACATACAGGAAAACATAAACACTAAACTAATTGTAAGGTGTTGCAATTAATCATCAAATTATTTCATTCTTTTCTATTCATTAATCCAAAGGGTATGTGTGGTGGCTATGAAACTATGATTAAGTGAAACAAAATTGATTAGGAGTTGCAGGTATAAAAAATTTAAAATTTAATCACACATTACTTAAATGCACAATTATAAATATAATTTATATTGAAAATTAATCAAAATTAACAAAAAGGCAGACAATTCATTAAATAAGGAATAAAAAGAAATTCTTTAAGGAATTCTTTGGTACAAGGG
The DNA here is from genome assembly GCF_002878395.1 of Capsicum annuum. Taxonomy (NCBI): domain Eukaryota; kingdom Viridiplantae; phylum Streptophyta; class Magnoliopsida; order Solanales; family Solanaceae; genus Capsicum; species Capsicum annuum. The sequence goes on from NW_025893120.1 coordinate 21,474, forward strand.
ATTAAATCGAGTATTCTAATATCAACTTTGAGATTAAATTTAAATATCTCGTGATTAGTGGGGTGTATCTAAAATCAATATTATTTGTATATAAATTCATATGGTATCACTTATCTCATATTAAAAGTGAAATTGAAATTAATATACGCCATCTTTATTTGAACTAAATGATACCTATATGTCACGACCCAAATAGCTATGAGTGGCACCCACACTAATCTTCCTGTGGGAGAACCATCTAAACCGAACCATTACCCAAACACTTGGTCAATATTAGATGATATTATTATAAAATTCAACATAATAACAAATATCTAGGACTAATTATTATTCATGCGGAAATTCAAACAAACTACTTACTAAAATTTTCAAGATCCGAAACTCATCGTACAAGAACTACTAACAAAGATAATATCTAAAGTGATATCCAAAAATAAAGTAAATAAAGAATGTTTCATTGCCCGAAAGATGGACAAGAACAAATAAGATGACCCATGGCAGCCTGGAGACGGAGTGCTCACCCTTGGATCAAGATCTGCTATCAAACTCTAGAGGTTAGGTCATGTCTGAGCCTAAAACACTTTCTGCACTCAACAAAAGAAGAGTACAGAGTAGTATCAGTACAAATCACTATGTACTGGTAGGTATCATAGGTCAACTCAATTTAATAGAATGTACACAACATAAAACAAATAACAAGTAGACAGGCATCGCCACACAACAAATATTCAATGAATCAACAATATAGCAACAACAGGTCAAACAGTGCTCACAGACAAGCCACATAACCATCAAGAATATCAACCATACTATAAACATCCACAAAATAAACATAAATATGTACAGACATGCTATGAGACTTATTTTTGCCCAAATAGTCATGACCTGCAGGGAACAATTTATGTTCATGTACCGTACCGGCGTGGTACCTGATCCAACATAAATATAAACGTACCGGCGTGGTACCCGATCCAACAAAAATATAAACGTACCGGCGTGGTACCCGATCCAACATAAATATTAACAAGTATTATCAATATCAATTTATACAAACTCACAGCATACGACACAATGTACCAAGTTTTCAAGTTCACTTAAATTAATAAGACAATTCCATCAAGTAAATTTTCAATAAACATTTATACACGAATCAACAATCCAAACATCAACAATTTCAAGCATGTCCGAATACCAATCCACAAGTATCCAACTTAGGAGTATATACACAATTAAGTTGAGTCTAAACTCCAATTAAACCGTAACCTACTTCAATCAAAGAATCCAAATGCAAGCTAATTTGTAAGGGTCTTACCCTTCTGTAAAGCTTCCAAATGAGTACAATCTGTCCAAATATATAATTCCCATAAGAGTATAAACTAGTATGTCAAATTTCAACTAAAATAGATCATTATACAACTCTCAAATTACGAATTCCTAATCTACGAATTCTAACCAAATTTAGTCGTACTTGTTGATAACTGTGCGAAACTGTAGTACTCTAATTAGGTAGGAAATCACTTCAACCATTAACTTATTGCTTTCTTATTTCTAGTCCCCAGGTTATCATTACAAGAATAATGATAAACAATATGCTACTTCCTAAATTCATTCGCCCAGGAAATTGTTTTCACTAATTATATGCAATAGTGCATTTTCGCCTAACTTCCAATGTCCTTAACTATATGCACTAATGCATCAGCTGACGTTAAGAGATTTTCTCATAACAATAATGAATTTAAGGCAACGGATTTCTCACCTCAGATGTTGTTGTTGAAGACGGCGCACAGGTTGGAAGTTCTCCTTGAAATCAATCTAATTTTTTTTTTTTCGATTATGACTAATGGGTTAGCCTATTAACTTTGATTAATATTAAATGTGGCTTGTTTGAGACGGAAACACTACAGTTTGACCCATAACCACTAATTAAATTAATAATTTAAATTACCCAAAACTTTTAATAAATTCCTGAACTTTGTTTGGAACCCTATAAAAATAAATCAATTATGTATTGACTAAAAAGTATGTTCTGAACCTATTGAAAATATTAAAAATACCAAATCGAGTTCATTTTGATCAAAAGTTGATCATGGCCGAACTTAACTTTCTTAAAACTCAATAACCTAACTAATGACTTAACTCACTTTGGGACACCTCAAGAATCGGTACTATCCATCCCGGTAAGCCATAAATCATGTAAATTAACCATGGAAAAAGCTAAAGTGAACAGGACAAGTAAAATTCATAAACGAGACCAAGAAGGTTGTTACACTATAAAAAAATTAAACAAAACGTATAAGAGTATTCTTTGGTACAACGGATTAAACCAAGTATTATAGTACCAACTTTGAGATTAAATTTATATCTCTCGTGATAAGTGTGGTATATCTAAAATCAATATTATTTGTATATAAATTCATATGATATCACTTATCTCATATTAAAAGTGAAATTGATATAAGAGTAAATGATACCTATAAAAAATTGATAAAAGAGTAAATGATACCTATAAAAAATTAAATAAAGGGTATAAGAGTAAATAAATATTAGGGTGACACCTCCCTCCCCCCTCCTGTTACCTCTTTCTATATCGCCACAACTCATAAATTCAATCATAGAACATAAATATCGATCAAATACATGTTTAAATTAATTAACGAACCTATTCCTTAGCATTGCGAAGAAGACGCAAAATAATTTCTTGCTCTTCTTTGGTGAGACGACCCATAAGCCTAGCAAGTACCCTTATCTCGCGAAAGCTCAAAAGATTCTTAAGGTGTTTGCTAGAAGAAATTGGAGACGGAGGTTGTGACTGCACATTTGTTGAGTCATTAATGTCAAATACTATTGATGGAAAAACATACTGGAGAACTGATGAATTGTCTGCTGAATCTTGTCATTGTCCTTGCATTTTTGTTATTTTTTTTTATGTATAAACTACTTAAAATCCAAGTGTTTCATATATAATTACCTTCTCTCCCAAAATTTTAAAAAATTACTGAAAATCTGATATATGATACATTACTTGATTATCTGATACATTGTGTTATGATACATAAGTAGCATATTAAATGCGGTTAACTATTTAATGAACGATAATTAAGCATAAGGTTGATTAATCAAATCCCTAAAAAATAGAAATTGCTGTTTTGAAATACATAAATCACGTAACAGACCATTTTATTTTTGAATTTTGAATGTCGTTTTCATTTGTGTTTTAGTCCACTGCTTCCAAAAAATAATTTTTTGTCCATTCTTTCATACAATATTTTTCATGAGTATTTCAATTTTGCTGAGACATTCTGATTTCTAGCAAAACGAAATTATTTATGAAAATTACAAGAGCAATGAAATTATAGTTAGTGAAAGTATTTTGTATTTTAGGTTGATTTCTGTTATTGTCACACCCCTTTTTTTTCTCCGAAAAGATTTGATTTTTTTAGTTCGAAAGGGTTTTTATTATTAAGTGACAAAAGAAAACGATTTGTTTCGAAGAAGGATTGTTTTTACATTTGAAATCAGAGTTGCCACTTGGCATAATCTGGTGTGCTAAGTCACCATTGGAAAATCCTTTTCAAAACCATTTGACTCTTTAAACTGGTTTGCGAACAGAGATTCCAGTTAAGAAATTCTGTTGACCGAGGGGAAGGTGTTAGGCACCCCTCGATCCCATGGTTTGACCACGATCGCTTGGTAGAGTGTATTGACTATTTTGACACTACGAATGTATAAACCACACAAAACAAGCAAAAACAATCGATCAAACAAACAAGACAAAACAATCCAAAATTTAAAGTCCAGTCCAATTATACAATCCCGAAAAAATGAAAATGCGAAAATATAAACCTGTCTTGTTCTAAACTAATCCTAACTATGCTCCATTGCTTTCTCCACCTGATGTTCCGGGCCTTGATCGTGCGCCGTCTTCAAGCACATGATACTTCGAGGCATTCCCCGGATAAATCAATACAAATCTCTCGGGGCATTCCCCGGCCAAATGAATACATTTTTAATGCGATAAAATAGAAAGAACCATTCAACAAATATTCTCACGTTCAACAAATCATAGTAAACTTTGCCTACCCAGCCTACCTTTTGCCTATCCAACTTGACCTATCATGGCATTATCCCGATCGATGGCGTCAATGAATCAAAACAACAATAAATCAAAATTAATCCTAATCCATTTTAGCAATTTTTCAATTCGCGCCCCAAATTCTTTCCTATCAATAGCACAATTAAAACTAACAAATTTGTTCCTCATACCCTCAAAATCATATCACCAAGCACACGATCATAACATCAACAACATCAGCAAACATCAAACAATCAGAATAGACAAACACATAGTCATAGTCAATTTAAACAAGCAAAATACAGAAAAAGATAACAGGTTAAAGGAGTGGACCTCAATGGAACTCGTTTTTGTTGATAATAGAAAATTCGAAATTGAAAACCTCGAACAAGGAACCTCAATCCGATCAAGAATCCAACTCAGTATGATAAATACAAACGGGACAGATTTAAAACCGAAACAAAAACCTTAAAAATGAACCCCAACGCTCGGATTTCGAACTAACCGTAACTGATCCCATCGGAATTGTAACTGGGTTGCCGTTTGCAACTCACCGGAGCTTCGATTGACCTGGCAGTCAACAGAGTGGGATCTCTCGGCTGGGTTTCATCGAAAAACCAAAAAAATCAGAGAAAAATTTGAGATTTTTGAAGCCGGTTTCGATTGTTGCCGGAGCTCCGGCGAGATCTGGTTGCCCGAACAGTGATAAACGCAGCAATTTGCTTCCCTCTCATCTCTCCTTTTTCTAACTCCTATACCCGATCTACCCCTTCGTCGTCCTTTTCTTCTCTCACACCATTTCTTTCCTAAATCGACCTCCAATCTTCACTATTTTTTTTTCGATTCCGATTAATTCACTTCTCCGTTTTCTCTTTCTCTATCGTTTTTATATATATCAGTGTATGTGTGTGCATGTATGGTGGAAGAAGATGATGGTGCAGAGAAGAAAATGTGTTGTGTGCGTATTCCGTGTAGAAGATCCGAGAATCCAGTCCCTCCTATGGTGTATATACTGTTTATGTATATTCTGAGAGTGATGTGAATCCATGGAAAAATAGGAATTCCCCTCTTTAATAGTGTGTGGGCCCCCCTCCTTTTCTTAAAGTGGAAAATCCTTTTTTGGTCCTTTTTTTCCATCTATATCCGTGTATGGATATGTACATATATGTTAGGGGTTTGGGGTAGGGTGACGTGGGGTAGAGTTTGTTAGGGTAGGGTAGGTAGGTGTCTTGTTTTGATTGGATAGGTTGTTAGGATAAAAATAAAATTAGTTAGGGGATTGTTATTTTTGTTATTTTGTGGAGGGATTATCACACGGGTGAGGGTACATGGTAGGATAAGGTAAAAAATAGGTAAAAAACGATATCGGGGAGGGACGAAATTAGGTGTCTACATCATGCCCCCTTTGAATGTAAACACGAAGTGTTTTCAGACAAAGAAGTAGACAGCGAGACCAAATTTTGACCCGACCATTATTCAAAGAAAGAAACAGAAAGAAGAAGGATAATCGGGTCTTGGCTTAAGACATCCTACCTACCCAAGTTATGAGAGAATCAAGTCATGGGTATTTCAAAGAATTGGAAAAGAAGTGGACTATACCGAGTTGGAGAGTCGAGTGAGGTTCCATCGAGGTTCCGGTCTGCGGCTCTATCATTACATCAAAAAATAAAAATTACAAGTTAAAACATGAATGAAATTACAAAATCCTGTCTATACAGCTTCTGTTGGCTCTTGACTTGACTTTTATCACCCTATTATTCAAGCGGCTCTTGACTTGCCATTTCTTCCAACTTGTTGCTTGGCTTTCAATTGCTTTGCTTTGTTGCTTGACTTTTCGTTTCTTCACCCTATTCTCCAGGCGTGATCCTGACTTGATATTCCATCACATTGTTGCTTGACTTTTTGCTTCTTCACTCTGTTCTCCAGGCGGGCTCCTGACTTGCTATTTCATTTCAGGCGGGCTCCTGAAGCCCAAAATTAAAAATAGAATGAAAATTATCCCAAACAAAATTATAGTAAAGTAGTATTTCATTTTTGAAAGCATTGTCCCATTTTCCAGGAGGGTCCTGAACAGAAAGTAAAGTCCTATTTTTTAGGAGGGTCCTGAACTGAAAGTAAATTCCCATTTTCTAGGAGGGTCCTGAACATAAAATAAATTCCCATTTTTCAGGAGGGTCCTGAATTGAAAGTAAATTCCCGTTTTCCAGAAGGGTCCTGAACATAAAGTAAAATTCCATTTTTCAGGAGGGTCCTGAGCAGAAAATAAATTTCGATTTTTCATGAGGGTCCTGAACATAAAGTAAATTCTCATTCTTCAGGAGGGTCCTGAACATAAAGTAAAATCTCATTTTTCAG
>NW_025893121.1:0-1439 GCF_002878395.1 Capsicum annuum
GTGACTATAGTTCAGTAGGTTTGCCTGGTTTCCACTTTGGTGATGGTGGTCTGGCTTTATCTTTCACTATTTTGAAATCTAGGTACTTTGAAAAGCAGTTTGAGTTGGCATATACAATGAAGCTGCCAATGTTTCTTCACATGCGAGCAGCTGCTCAGGATTTTTGCGACATTCTTCAACGAAATGAGGATCGGTAAATTTTTTGTACTTGTTGGAGATAGCACGAGATGGATTGGCTTTAATTTTAGAAAGATTGGGTTAATTAACATAAGATCTTATAGTTTGTAAGTCTTACGTTTTCCATAAGCCAGCTTAAAGGGGGAAAGAATAAATAAAGTGATGAGCTGCACCCAAGGGTGTGACCTAGTGGTTCAGTGAAGTTGGCAGGAGGTGGCAGGTATCCCGTGGATTTAATCGAGGTGTGCGCAAGCTGGCCCGGACACCATGGTTATGAATAAATAAATAAATAAATTAATCAACCTCCAGTATCTCATGATTTCACAACTATGTCTGACTCCTATATCTCACTCACTGCTTTTGGGATGAAGCCGGGGTCCCAATGCTAGAAGGCTCCCACCTATATGTGTTCAGAGAAAAGTGAATTTAGACGCCCTTACCTCCTCATGTCAGAAAATTTTATGGGGCTAGCTTATGCCAAGATTTGCTATTGCAAGAATACTGAAGTAAACTTCAAAGGCTGTTTGACTGAATAATTGTCTTATGGAGTTGAGGCAGTACCCTAGTCTTGTTTTGTTTGATTAAGTGACTTTAAACAATGTTGTCATGGTTCAAGTTTAATTAATGATTTGCATTTATCGTTGCGGTTTTATATATGGCATTCTCATATACCAGTTGTGTTGAACAGGTTTGTTGCTGGTGTTGCGCACTCTTTCACTGGAAGTGCTGAAGACTGTGATAAACTTCTTTCATTTAGTAACATTTTTATAGGTGAAATCTCCAGTCCATAGTATTCATGTATTTTCCATCAGATACTTGAGATTGCTAGACCCTGATTTACTTATATCTCTTTATGTCTGTTTGAACTACTTATTAGGTGTAAATGGTTGCTCTCTCAAGACGGCTGAGAACCTTGAAGTTGTAAAAGGTATACCGGTTGAGCGAATGATGATTGAAACGGATTCACCATACTGTGATATCAAGAATACGCATGCTGGGATAGGGTATGTAAAATCCTCGTGGCCTTCAAAGAAAAAGGATAAGCATGATCAAGAATGCCTGGTCAAAGGTCGCAATGAACCTTGCTTAGTTCGGTGAGTGTCATAACATTCTTATTACTAGTTATATGATTGTTCTCCCATTTTTTATTCCTACTGTGTTTCTGAGATCGAAGTTTATTGAAAATGAAAGCTACAACTTCCATATATTTCTCAATTTGATATTCTTTTTAGGATAATAGTGTTCTGTATTAGTTTCTCCTT
>NW_025893122.1:0-2471 GCF_002878395.1 Capsicum annuum
AGAAAGTGAATGAATGTTTTTTCTTGGAAGAAAAGTCATGTTTGTAAATAGGTATTATTTGAAGGTGATAAGTAAAGTTTGTTGTAAAAATGTGAAACTTTATTGAATCATTAACTGTGACATGTTTTGAGACAGTACAACATCTTATAATTCCTTGTTCCCTTGTTCAAAAATTTTTGAGATACTCAAAAGTTTCTGCCCCAGTATAAAGCTATTTTGTTACAGGAATACCAAAGTCTGCTCATAGGAATTTTGGAGGTCATCTCAAAATTCTGCTCCAGTTCATAAGATATGCTGATGTCATGCCCATATCGAATTTTTGAGGTCCTATCAAAAATTCTGCCCCAGTTATACTCGTAGAAAGAGGAAAAGAGAATTTTGTTATAATATGACCGAACTCCATAGGAGTGCCTACATATCCCTCTTAAATGGGAATCGGGTCAACCATAGTTCCAATTACAATTCAAGGGGCGTGAGATAAAAATTAAACATAGTATCTCTTTACAGCATCTGAATTGATGGGCTTAGACCAAACTACTCCATCCATTTCTGCAAGTATGAGTGCTCTTCCTATCAAGACTCGATGAACCACGTAAGGGCCTTTCCAGTTGGGCGAGAATTTAACCTTCGCCTCATCTTGATATGGAAATATTCACTTCAGAAGCAGCTATCTAGGTGTGAAGTGTCTTGGCCTAACCTTTTTATTGAATTTTTTGGCCATTCTATTCTGATAGAGCTGACCATGATAAACTGTATTTATCCATCTTTTGTCAATCAGTGCTAGTTGCTCGAATCTAATTTTTATCCATTCAGCGTCACTCAATTATGCTTCCTCGATGATTCTCAAAGATGGTATCTCGACCTCAGCAGGTATCACTGCTTCATTCCATAAACCAGAAAATAAGGTATAGCTCCTGTGGATGTTCTGATTGTAGTGCGATACCCCAGTAATGCAATGGGTAACTTTTCATGCCAATGTCGATGGTTATCAATCATATTATGTAGACACTCTTGATGTTCTTGTTTGCGGCTTCCACCGCTCCATTCATTTGCAGTCTGCTATGGAATTTCTATGCTTGATATCAAATTTCTCACATGTGGCTGTTTTTATTAGGTCGCTGTTGAGGTTGAAACCATTGTCAGTGATAATAGATTTAGGAATTCCAAATTGAAAAATGATGTTACTTCGAACAAAGTCATTCATAACCTTCTTTGTGACTGATTTCTGAGAGGTGGATTCTACCTTCTTAGTAAAGTAGTCAATTGTGACAACGATGAACTTGTGAACATTAGATGTGACCGGCTCAATGGGACCAATGATATCCATGCCCCAAGCTGCGAAGGGCCAAGGTGAGTTGGTGACATAGAGCTCATTGGGGGGAACTCAAATCATGTCAGCATGAGTTTGACACTGGTGGAATTTCTGCACATAGCAGATGCAGTCGTTTTCCATGGTTAACCAAAAGTAACCAGATCTCAATATCTTTCTTACCAATGTGAAGTCATTTATATCTGTACCGTATATTCTAGTATGTATCACTTCAATCAGCCTGGATGCATTTCCAGCCTCGACACATCTTAGTAAACCTAAATCAAGAGTCCTCTTGTACAAAATTTCCCTAGTTAGAAAGAATTGATTGGCTAGACTCCAAATGGTGCAGTTTTGGATACTTGTCACATTCTTAGGATAGTCTCCATTCCTCAAATACCCTTGTATGTTCGTACACCCATGGTTTTCCATCCAATTTCTTTTTAAAATAGAAGCAATGTGCGGGCTGCTCGTGCACGTGGACGGGAACAGGATCAATATAGTTCTTGTCTGGATGTTGGATCATGGAAGACTAAGTGGCCAATGTATCTGTAAACTTATTATGGATCCTTGGGATATGTTTGAACTCTATCTTATGGAACTTCTTGCACATTTCTCGTACGCACTCCAGATAAGGTAGGATCTTTGTGTTCTTGACAGCCCATTCACCTCGTACCTGATGAATCAATAAGTCCAAATCTCCAATCACTAATATCTCTTGGACATTCAAGTCGATATCCAGGTGATGCCCCAAGCTATAAGCTTCATATTTGGCCATGTTGTTGGTTTATGGAAACTTGAGTTTGGCTGACACAGGATAGTGTTGGCCAGTCTTTGAGATCACAATGAAGCTAATACCCACTCCTTTGAATTTTGTAGCTCCATCAAAGTATAGTCTCCAAACATCATATTCTTCAGAGATGTTCTCTCATATGAATGCCACCTCCTCATCAGAAAAGTAGGTCTTCAGCGATTGGTACTCATCGTCTACAGGATTCTAGGACAAATGATCTAATAGTGCTTGTGCTTTTACCTCCTTTTGTATGACATATACTATGTCAAATTCACTCCACAATATTTTCCATTTGGCCAACTTCTAAGTAGGCATTGGTTTCTGGAATATGTACTTCAATGGATCTATTCTGGAGATCAGATAAGTAGT
>NW_025893123.1:0-3016 GCF_002878395.1 Capsicum annuum
TGATGGCTCTCAAGTCCTTTGTATTAACCATTGTCATAATGGCTTTGGTGACTTCAAGCTCTCAAGTCCTTTGTATTAACCATTGTCATAATGGCTTTGGTGACTTCAATAAGCTATGCATCAGATCCTAGTCCTTTGCAAGATTTTTGTGTTGCTATTAATGACCCCAAATCTCATGGTAAACCCACATTATTATTTAATACCACGTATACTTATTTCAATCATGGCTTTTGCATACTTCATGCCGGTTTTATTTGTTTTTTACTTTCTATACAGTTATGGTGAATGGGAGATTTTGCAAGAATCCAGAGCATGTCACTGCTGATGACTTCTTTACGTCAGGACTAAACATGCCTGGGAATTCTTCAAATCAATTTGGAGTTACTGGAGTTTCAGCGAATATTAACTCATTACCGGGAATCAACACACTGGGCATTTCATTAGCTCGTATTGATTACCCACCACATGCTCTAAACTCATTTCATACTAACCCCCGAGCAAGTGAGATTCTTGTCGTCCTTGAGGGAACGCTCTATGTTGGATTTGTCACTTCGACCTCTGCTCCCAATGAGAAAAATAGACTATTTAGCAAGATTCTACATCCCGGAGATGCGTTTGTTTTTCCAATGGGACTCATTCATTTTCAACTTAATGTGGGAAAGACTAAGGCTGTTGCATTTTCTGCATTCGGTGGTCAATGTCCAGGACTCAACATTATTACAAATGCATTATTTGGCTCACACCCACCAATCAATGATGATATTCTTGCAAAAGCATTCCAAATCGACAAGAAAATTGTGGATTATATCCAGTCACAATATCAGTGGGACAACTACTAGATAATTAGTATAAGCCAAATAATAACTATGATGCTATATATTATTTGTGCTTGGAATTTACGAAATAATAAAATAAATCTCATGATCTAGTCTTGTGGACTGGATTCATTGTTCTTTGTATTAGGATGTACTAAACGAGGTTTTCTCATGGTTTGCTTTAGTAAAATTATGTTAGTAGTGTATAATTATGATAATGTTCTCAAAACTATATATAAGCATCAAACATCTTTAGTGCTTCTGATATTTTGCTCTACACTATTTATTATTGGCATGCTTTTAATAAACAAATGTGATATTTCTACATGCAAAAGATTACTTCTCTTTGCTATTTTTATTTTTAAAAGAGTTGCAAAGAGTAGTAGTTTATTATTAGAGGAAGGAGCTCAGTCAACTGTCACATTACTCTATGAAAAGGTTTTATTAAAAAGGGTAGTTGTATTTAATAGGTTAATTAATTGAGCTTATTTAGAATAGATTTGGATATTAAATAGGTGTATGCATCGGTCGGTTCGGTTCAGTTTTACATGTTATTAGTTCGGTTTATCGGTTTTCGATTTTTAAATATGTAAAACCAATAACCAACGAATAAGATATTTTCTTATCGGTTTCGGTTTATTGGTTTTTGGTCCTTAACGGTTCGATTTTCGGTTTAACCAATAAGAAAATAATTATAAAATAGAAATAGTAACAACTAACATTAAAAAATGAAATCTTAATTACCGCCAAAACCTACGCAATGCATTTTAGTTTACAAGAATCTTCAAACTTGAACTGAATGTTAGTTAGGAAAATAATTGAATCCTAATTGTTGGAAGCTATAAATGCTTCAAGCTTTTTATTACAATAATAGTCGAACTTTATATTGTGCCTTTGTTGCCCTGAATAGGTTAATACTTTGTGAATCACTTAATTATGAATTAGTAGTGCATATAATCTATATACATACACATCTCTCTCTCTCTGTATATATATATATATATATATGTAGACACCTAATTTCGTCCCTCCCCGATAACATTTTTTACCCATTTTACCTTATCCTACCGTGTACCCTCAACCATATAATCATCCCCACAAAAATAAAAAATAAAACCTTTAATAATTCCTAACAAATTTTATCTTCTTTTAAATAACCTAACAACCCTCCCTATTAAAAATTGACAACACATCACTATTCCCCAACACCACCCCACACCCCTATACCTATGTGACCTCACCCCACCACGTCACATCTTTCTTGTCCTCACCCACAACAGAATATGATACCAATACAAAAGAAAAGAAACTTTGGAGAGGATTTTCATAGACTAGAAAACAAAAAGAGAAGGGCCCCACTTTGAATATTTATTTATTTGGCCAATTCAATAACAAACTAAAAGGGGGGGGGGGGGGGGGGTGTCTTTTTTTTTGGGGGGAAGACAGAAAAAGGAAGGGATGGTCATCATCTTGATGCCTCCTCTGAAAATGGATCCTTCTTCAATTTTTAATTCGTTACTCTCACCATAGACACTTACCTCCCACGATTTTTCTCACGAACCTCGCACACACACACACATTCTTCACTGGAAATCACTGCACTAGTTTTGATTTAACTCTGAAACCCATCAAAAACTCATCCAAACCATCTCCATCACTGAAAACCAAGATCGAATTGTTAAAACCAGACCAAAATCGACCTGTTTCGGGTTGATTCCGGCCGTTTTGAGTTTGGTTTCAGTTTGTTCGAGGTCAGCTTTGGTCTGTTTGGGTTAGTTTCGGTAAGTTCGGTTTAGTTTTAGTTTGTTCAGTGTTGGGGTTGAATACTCTCAAGTGGTTTTGTGGATTTGATCTTTGAATTGGACTGCAAATTCGGGTTTTGTATTGAGTTGGTTCGTCGTTGAGGTTTTCTATTCGGGATTCCACATCTGGGTCTTCTTTATATTTATTATCAATCAAAATTAATTATCGGAAGGTCCACTTTTTTAACCCATTCTCTTTTCTTTATCTTGATTTGTTGAAATTGGCTATGTTGTGTGTTTGTTTATTAAGATTATTTGATCTAGATTGATATTTAATCACTTGATGATTGTGATGGTGTGTTTTCATGATGTTTGAACTAGAACAATTGACCATGATTTTGAATGTTAATATATGGATAATAACCTAATATGGAAGCTACGTGTCAAAAACATAATCTT
>NW_025893124.1:0-1333 GCF_002878395.1 Capsicum annuum
ACCCTTGAGGCTTTATCTCTCAAACCCTAGTTAGTTTCTCTCCTTTTTGCTTAGGAAAGATGAATTGGGGATCTTGGGAGTGTTAATACGTAATGAAGGACTTTAATTTCATCCATATTTATTTAGAAACGGATATGGAACGTGAAAACACCTTAATGCCCTTAAAATAATACAAAATAGAGCACTTACGCTTCTACGCAATTACCAGGTGGCGCACAACAATTGCCCAAGCCAAGGTGGGCGACGCATGCCTTTGCGTACCCTTTCCAGTGGCCTTTTGTGTTTTTCATGCAACACATGGCCTTTGACAAGGTCCTATTGTGTGAAGCTTTCTTATTTTTAAGGTATTAAAACACCCCCATTGCAACCCTCAACGTCCAAACTAGTCTACCATCCATACGAGGGTCATAAAGGTCATTTTAGAGAGCGTTATTAGTGTAATACAACTATGGGATGTTATATTATCTCCCCCTTGGGATCATTTATGCCCGAATGATGGATAGGAACTTGTTGAAGCTCTAAAAGTATGGAATAAAGAACGTAACCTATCATTGAACATTTTTCCACAACAAATTATACGAAGGTATTCAAAGAGCTTCATGATAACCCCTAGTAAATCGGGTAAGCACGAAGCATGAGATAATAAGAATTGACAGATAAATGGCCTTGCACATGAGTTCTAGAGATCTTGATCATCACAACATATGGTATGAGTTTATTTGGTGATCATAGGCTTGATTTACATCGGTACTAATAGTGATCAAAGATTTCACGGGAGATAGAAATAGAAGCATTCTCCACCTTTCAAGATATAACGAATAGACCTTAAACTTAGACACACTACTCATCTCTTCCCCAAATAATAAATAATATACTTAATTATTTCTAACTTACAATTCTCCCACAGCCCACATAATCCTCAAGAGTTTAAGTTCCACTGCATAGTACTACTATGTTGAAGCCTAATCGGAGTTTAAAAGATGCTAGCTTACGGGACTCCATACCCTACATCCCTATAGGAATACAAATTTACCTTATCATTATAATCAAACACCCTCAGGTCTTAAATCAAAGATTACAACCACATAACGTATTGGTTTGCATTTTCATCAATCACCTCATTCAAGCCTATCATTATTACATCTATTACATGGATCTCCCCACTAAGACTAGCAAGTTCAATCACTCTCACAAAGATTTTTGCCGCATACCTCCTTCCTAACTACTTCACATAACAAAAGTTCATCTCCTTCTTTTTCCCTTCACCTATAATCTTAGCTAGAGAATCACATCAAAATTTTCACATTCAAGAACATGTACTCTCCTACCTAAT
>NW_025893125.1:0-1111 GCF_002878395.1 Capsicum annuum
CTAGTTTGAATTTTAAATGTTGTATACATGTGGCATTTTCAGAAAGTACTTTAAATACTTATTTCAGGTTGTTAAGTCATGTGATAAGTATGCAAACCATGTCCAATGACATGTTGCCAAGTGTAGCAGTTGTAACTGTTCTAACTGCCTATGTGCAACCTATATATTATGTCAATCCAATAACATTATAGCATGTAGTTGATATAGAGATATAGATAAAACTAATTTATTTCTTTACTTGTCAAATGCGACTTTGTATATGGTGTGTCATAATTTGAGAAACCATTTAGTTTTTTTTTTTTTTTTGGAGTTTTAATTGTTTAACTAATTTTTTTTTTAAAATAGAAAATAGGGAGGAAACTACAATGTGGGAAATCAAACATTCACTAATATGGTGAGAGTTAAGGCTGACAATCAACTGAATTATTCAGAGTTCACTGTTGTTAACTACTCGGTAAATCTCTTAACTAATTGTATAAGGTTATATTTATTTATGATGAATGGAGTATGGTTCTCGATATTTGCTAATTATTTTTTATGAATTGAATGGAATTTTTTATGAACAATTGTATCTTACTTTTGAAGTTATCAACAAAATCGTTTAAATATTGAAAGCTGAAATTATTGATAAAGTTAAAAATAAAGGTAGTGGTGTCAATTAAGATCAGATTATTTTTAAAATATACTTTTTGATTAATTGAGGATTAATATTCTAAGGTATAAACTAAAAATAAAGAACTAATAAATTTTTGAGGTTCATTTTGATGAATTTAATTTTTTTAATCCCTTATTTCAAGTAAAATTGAGCTTAAATTACCATATTAACTAACTTAAGTTCTTGTCACATGAAATTATGAATTAAAATTGTAATTATATTATGTATTAAATCATAATATTATATAAAATATTAACTTATTTGAGTTTGGGTCGGGGCTTAGCACAGATCTTATAAAACTACTATTATATATGTGGGAGAATCTCAAATTTTGATAGTCTTCACAAGGGCGTTTTAGGTATTTTCTTGGCTAAGTGAATTAAGAGAATACACATGGCAATTGATGGTGTTCTTTTATTAAATATTTTCAGTTTTGCCCTTATTCTTTTTGTTAAG
>NW_025893126.1:0-1246 GCF_002878395.1 Capsicum annuum
ATTATTATTATTATTATTATTATTATTATTATTATTATTATTATTATTATTATTATTATTATTACTACCATTAATACTTTTTTCTACTACTTGTATACGTAGCTGTTATATATTCAACACTCCTTTCACCATGAATATCATGAGGAAACATAATACTGTTAAAGTAGTAAAAAAGAGGAATATGATATGCCTCAACAATTGAATATGCTTAATAAGTGGACAATCCCAGAGATTAAATCTAGGAAAATATACCAAATGGGTACTCTTGAAAAATTAGGTCTTAAACAAATTGTTAAGACTGCTGAGAAAATCCTCACTGTTGATAGCGACTATGTTACTTTCAGGTTATTATCTAAAAATAATTTAGCTCTATGTAGAGAATCTTATATATTCATGCATATTGGGTTAATCCAAGTCGCTTTTAAGCCACTAACCCTAAGATGTCTATCAGAAAGCTTTATAGCAGCTTTACGAGATGGTACAAACCAAGATTGAAAAAAGTCTCTCATAGGGACTGTCCAAACAAGCTTGGCCTATAGTCCTATTTATTTTAATGCATTGCTAATTTGCAAATCTCACTTAATGATGAGAATTCATTGAATGCTTTGATTTTGAACATTAAATTACATGGTTATAATTACAAGCCACGTACTGAGGTTTTATGTATTTGTAATAGAATTTATTATAAACCTCTTTATACTTTGAATCCTATGTGTAAAATGATGGATTTCAAGAATGAAACTATTTTGATGGAAACCAACTTTGGTAGGTCTAAAGATGTTACTAGGCGACCTATTAAATGGGATGAAATTGACTTCTCGAAAGAGTGGATTCTTGAGGATGCACTCCTCCTCAGAATAATCTAAGTAGTGAGATAATAGAGGTAGAACAGACCTTTAATGGTACTGTTAAGATCAGATTTTCTGGTTCTTTACCTCTAATGAATAGATCTAATGATTTGCATATCGCATCTGCATCGAGATTAACAAGATCAATGTCATTTTATATATTTCATGTTGATTATATTGTTAATTCTCCAACTAGAGCTTCTACTTTACAAAGTAGAGAAAGTTCTAGAATGAATAATATCAGAATCGATGACGATAATATTGCTAGTATTATTTCTGATTTGGATCTAACATAATTTGAAATAAATTTTCCCACGGGTTTAAAATGAATTAAGACAAAATTAATTTTAGTCTGGGATCTCCGGCAAGGAAAAAGATCTCAAATGAGTTCTTTAAAC
>NW_025893127.1:0-1503 GCF_002878395.1 Capsicum annuum
TTGGGTGATTCATATGATATTAATGGGTGATATATATGGTATTATGGTGATTCATATATATTGTATTATGGTGATTCATATATATTGTATTATGGTGATTCATATGATAGATACAATTATTTATTTCAATTATTAGGTGATTCATATGATATTAATGGGTGATATATATGGTATTATGGTGATTCATATAGTAGATACAATTCTTTATTTCAATTATTGAGTGATTCATATGTTATTAATGAAAGGTAATGGTGTAGTCAGTGTAGGAAACAAAAGTAATAATATTTTTTTTAAAAAAGTAAAAGCAGAATTGAAACATAATTAAAATTAAATCTAAAAAAAAAATAGACTAAAATTAAAGACGGAAAAGACCAATTAAAAACATATCTTTCATAATTAAAGATGAAAAAAGAGAAACATAATTTAAACACCTAAATTAAATCTAAAAAAAAAAGAGAAAAATTAGATATCCTTCCTTAAATAAAAGAATACAATGAATAAAAGAGAATCTATTATTTCCTTAAATAAATATCTTGTTAGTTTCAAATGTATCACTTTTTTATATGTATCACCATATAACATATGTATCATCATTTTAAAAAATTGGGAGAAACATGTAATTAACAAAATAATCAAAATTTTATATAATATCACTTAAAAATTCAAGGATTATGTAAGTTACCCAAAAACAATTTGTCTCAAATGAAAATTATTGCATTTTGGGCTAAACTAACAATGGACTATAAGGCCTCCAACATTAGGAGCCCAATTATTTCTAGACCGACTCAACA
Source organism: Capsicum annuum (assembly GCF_002878395.1). Lineage (NCBI taxonomy): Eukaryota > Viridiplantae > Streptophyta > Magnoliopsida > Solanales > Solanaceae > Capsicum > Capsicum annuum. The sequence goes on from NW_025893127.1 coordinate 792, forward strand.
ACTCATACTTGAGTAAACGACAAACATAAATTCTCAATTTCTATCAAATTGGAGATCAAACAACCTACCTCAACCACTAATTGAAGTCTAATAAAAGACACTACAAATTGCTCTTCACTAACACAAGACACTGCATATAAAATAATTAAGAATTCTAATTCCTTCTTTGTTTTTTAAAAAATAAAACTTAACCTTTTTCATAATAATAACTAGTTTGTTGGGATTTCCTCCTTTAGAATTTTATTCTTCTTGTTGGGTCAGCATCCTCCAGATCATTGGACAGGGAAATTTATCTGATTTAGCATATGCTTGTAAGCTTCACAAGTTATTCCACAATGCCAAGCAGCTCGGCATCTCACACAAAAAATTCTCCAACAATTGGGGCAGGCCCTAATCAAATATCCCTTTCCATCATCAACCAATTTTCCTGTGCAATCCATAATATATATCAAAGCTAGAACTTTAGCTTCTCGATTAGCATTTTCTACACGATCAAGAACATCATATGGCAACAATAATTCAAGATCCACTGTTCCTTTACAGTTCACAATAGGGCACTTAACTTCATGAATATCATAGTTGATTTTTTTAGCTATATACTTCTGTATACATTCTTTGCAGTATAAATTTTGGCAACTGTTGCCCTGAATCAGCATGTTTGGAGAAAATACATCTTCACAGATATCGCAGTGCGTACATAAGGATTCCCCAT
>NW_025893128.1:0-4266 GCF_002878395.1 Capsicum annuum
GAACAACAACTTCAACTAAAGTTCAAGTATAAACAAGAACACAATGAAGTGTATCAAATACCCTCAACACAAGATCAAAATGACCTTTCCAAGAGGTGTATTTTATTTTTCCAAAAAATAGATAAAACAGAAATGAATAAGGCCAAGTCGTCCGAATTCACGGACTTTCCTTAATGAAATAATTCCCCTCACTGTACCCGAGGTTGTGGAATTTTCCTCCCAGGATAAAATGGCCTTTAATCCAAATATAGCGGTACCTCAAATATTTAGACTCGTCGAACGCACTCAACAGTTTGAATGATCACATAGAATTTTTGAAGAGAAAAATAGTATTTTTTATTCTGAAATTTCTCGTATCAAAACCTGTGGAAGAAAGCAGTTTTTTATAGCCATAACATGCCTCTTCTAAAAAGAGGCAATGGTTTATGTCAAAGGTAACACATGCTCTGTAAATTTATGTCTGTTCATCTAAAGATTGCATCTTTTCCTGAATAGTTATCTCTCTCCATGAATCAATATGTCCTTTTGTTGAAGTATTGCATCCTTCTGAAAAAACACATCAGTTCAAAATAGTGCAGCTATTTTGAAGCATTAGTTCTGTTTGGAATTACAGAAGCATCAGTTCAAAATTTCTGAAGCATTGCATCTGCTGTTGTATGCATAGGTGGAGAGTACTGTTTCGTTTTTGTAGATTCGGATCATCAAATAAAGTTTGTTCGAAAAGGTAGATCTCATTAATTGTTCATTTGACAAATCCAAATCGAAATCTGAAGTCAAACCAAGCGAGTGACGATGATGACAACGCGAGGCATCTCTTATTCCTTACCTCACTTATCCATGTGGGAGTGTGTTTCACATTATAAATACTTTAAAGCTTATTTCTCCCACCAATGTGGGAGAATTTAGTAAGTTTTCCTATTTTTGAGTACACTTTCCATATTGGTATGATCTCAATTTTTCTCTTCCACTTGGTTTTCTCCATTTTCCATTCACACCTCTCATTTACTATGAACCCAACAATCCCTCACATAAATGAGGAATGGCTATTTTTCATAAAATTTTTATGGACAAGTATGTGATCATCAACCAAAGACTGATTATATCTGGATAAGTGGGTTTCCCTTTGAACTTTCTATAGTGAACATGTATCGGATACACTTGGTCGATCGGAAGATTTGATATCTTTGAACCGTCGAGATTTAATGTACACCTAGACAACACATATCACACAACCAGCCTTTTATTGGTTATGGTTCTCACGATTTTATTCTTTTCAGCCATGAACAGGTCTCGATTTCATAAGAGCTTAGAGAATAGGCCTTTACTAATATTCTCCTTGAAGCGGCTTCCACTTCGCCCTCACAACGATGATTTCTGAACATTCAATCCTATAGATTAAACTATTTTGTCAAATCTTCCAAACATAGATAATCATTAAAAGACTTTTCACTTTATGTCTTATGCTTGATTACAATACATTGTCTACATCATGAGAATGGGTTGGTTAATTAACAATGTTGAACCTGTCAGACATAACTTTGTTTGATCTCCTTGAACCTAGCTCTTGGGATCTCCAGTCTGCTAGTAGAGTTACCGCCATGCTGACTTGTCCTAGGCCTTAAATCCATTACCTTGGATTCCTTTCCACTCCTTCTATAGATAGGCCTTTTGTAGATAGATCCGACATATTATCCTTTGACTTTACATAGTCAACATTGATAATTCCACTAGAGAGAAGTTCCCTAATGTTATTATGTCTCCTTCGTATGTTATGAGATTTATAGTTGTAGATTATGATCCCTGCCCTACCTATTGCTGCTTGGATATCACAGTGTATACATACTAGTGCCACTGGCTTGGGCCAATAAGGAATATCTTCTAAGAAATTCTGGAGCCATTCTGCTTCTTCACCGGCTTTATCCAATGCGATAAATTTAGATTCCATTGTAGAGCGAGCAATACAAGTCTGTTTGGATGATTTCTAAGAGACTACTCCTCTACCAATAGTAAATACATATCCACTTGTGGATTTTACTTTATTCGATTCGGTGATCCAATCTGCATCATTATATCTTTCAAGTACCGCAGGATATTTATTATAATGCAAAGCATAATCTTGAGTGTATCTATGATACCCCAAACTATTTTCATTGCCATCCAGTGAGTTTTGTTAGTATTACTTATGTATCAACTCAATTTACTGATAGTACATGCTATGTATGGTCGTGTACAGTTCATTATATACATTAAACATCCCAATACTCTTGAGTACTCCAATTGCGAGTCACTTTCACCTTATTTTCACCTTATTATCTCCTCTTTTAAATTCGCACCTTATTTTCCTCATCTATTTATAGTAAAACATTAAATAATTGATTGAGTCCATTTTTAGTTTTCTTTCTGCAAATTAAATGTGTATTAACTGTTGCCTGCCTTAATAATGTTATTTTTTTATGGTAAATACGGCATTAAAGTGATTGAGCTTTCTCCTAATTGATTCTTGATATATTTTTCCTTTAATTTTCGAAAGTAATTTTTTTTATAATATACTTTTTCCTTTTGTGCTACTGTATAAACCCCCCTTCTTTTCATTGGAGGGAGAGTTATTGAATGACAATTACTACTCTCTAAAATAAACAAAAACAAAAAGAAATACTTGCTATTTTAATATAAGGAAATTATATATTTTGATGGTTCTTCAATTTTCCTTCAAGTCTTACAGAAAAAATCTTCCATATTTCACTAGTACAAGTGTTTGGCCTTTATTATTCTTTTTATCTCTTTTACTGTTGTTCACTGGTAAGTTCTTGAAATGATGTAATTTTCATTCCCTGTGTGTTTTGACTGCATCACATTGTGAAAGCCTTTAGAAAACATGTCTATAGGAATATTTAGATGTTTGTTATTATATGTTTCTATTTTCTTGCCATTATATCTTGTCTTGCGGGTTTAAATAGACAATTACGGGGTTCTGATAAGTTGCTGGGATGTTTATAATAGATTGTATTAGTTCTACTTAGTTTTGTTTTCTTATTAAAGTACTACTGAATAACTGAAACTTCTCTAACTTGTATTAGCTAGAAATGTGTAGTACCTTTGTTGTGTGCTTTTATGTTTATTTTGTTATACTGTTATCTATCCTGAGTCAGGGTTTATCGAAAACAATCTCTCTACTTCATTCGAGGTAGTGGTGTGCACTGCGTACACATTATCCTCCTCATACCCCACTATGTGGGGATACACTGGCTATGTTGTTGTATAATTCGTTTAAGGTAGTGGTATGGACTACATATAGTTACCCTCTCCAAATCTCACTTTGTGGGAATGCACCGAGTATGTTATTATTGTTGTTATAGAAGTTTGATGTGTTTACTGGATAGTATTTATCTAGTTTCTAGGTAGCCTCGCTTTTCATAATTATATGTTTAATGGATTCTACCTGTGGCTTGGAGAAGAAGTAGCATGTAGAGTCATTTTAACTATCAAACCTAAAAGGATCATCATCAATCTTAATTTTCTTCTCTTTTCCACAGGTGTAAAAGAGAGTTGAATGAAGACTAATTGCAAGCTCAACACGTTATTGGTACTTTCGAAGAAGCCTCTACATATCTGCCTTAGTTTAGGATAGGAGTAATATTTAGTACTATATTTCAGTTAGTTTCCTTTGTGTTACACTAGTTTTACTTTTCATTGAACTTTGAGGAGATATTACCTTAGTACAATTTTAATTTTTTTAATTGTATGATTGTGGGTGAATTTTATCAGTCTGACATGCTTTATAATATTATTTTTGATTTATTCAATTCTAATTTAAAAAATAATATCAATATGATATAATTAAGCGATTTCTTGTAATTTGTGACAAAATTTTATTATCAAAGATAACTTTTAGCAATGATTAAATTAGACTTTTCAAGACAAATATTTTTGTCACGAAATAAACTAGCTTGTCATAAGTTTGGCTATATTTAGTGACATATGTATTTGTCTCAATATCTTCTTTTTTATTTGATACAAATTAATTTTGTATTTTATGACAATCAGAATTGTCAGTAATCATAATAATTTAGTGACGATTCTACATTGTCGGCAAAAAAATACTATTTTTAGTGACAAATTGTAGATTTAACTACAAAATTATTAATCTTTATTATAATAATAAATCTGTCACTAATTCATACATTTAAGGATGAAAATTTTTGTTGTATACAAAAAGTTATCAATAGTGACGAAAATACATTTGTTCAGCCACAAAATATATATAAC
>NW_025893129.1:0-15144 GCF_002878395.1 Capsicum annuum
GCCTTTTCCTACATACATTTCTCCTTTGCTAACTATAATTTTTCCAGAAATGGTTACACATTTGAATCCGTTCTTATCTAGGAGTGAAATAGAAATTAATTTCCTATGTGACTCTAGAACATATAGCACATTGTTCAATGTCAAGACCTTGCCGGAAGTCATCTTTAGGCAAATTTTTCCTGTTCCCTCCACCTTAGCTGTAGCGGAGTTAGCTATGTAAAGCATTTCTTCTGCTTGATCTGGAGAAAATGATGAGAACAACTCTATGTTTGCACAAACATGGCGTGTGGCACCTGAATCCATCCACCATTCGCGTGGATTCCCCACCAAGTTGCATTCCTTGAACATAGCACACAAATCATCTTATTCTTAGTTGGACTCAATCATATTCGCTTGGTCCTTTTTCTTGCCTTTCTTTGGGGCTCGACAATCTGTGGACTTGTGGCCAATTTTGCCACAATTGAATCATTTTCCCTTGAACATTTTCTTGGGTTGACTGCTTCCATGATCAACTTTCTTTCTTTTCTTCGAGTTGTTTTGGACATCTTCTACAATATGTGCTCCACTTATTGTAGAATTTCCCTTTGACCATCTTTCGGTAGCTTTATTGTAAGATCTTCAACAGTCATCTCCTTGTGCTTATGCTTTAAGTAGTTTTTAAAGTTTTTTCACAAAGGTGGTAGCTTCTCAACTATTGCTGCTACTTGGAAAGCATCATTCACAATTAAACCTTCTTCTAGGAGATCATGTATGATGACTTGCAACTCCTACATATTTTCTATCAATCATTTTGAAGTCCAGAAACCGTGCAATAAGGAATTTGTTAATTCCCACATCTTTCATTTTATATGTCCGTTCAAGTGCCCCCCATAATTCTTTTGATGTCTTGGTTCCCCTATAGATATTATAGAGGTCGTCTTGGAGACCACTCAGAATATAGTTCCTACAGAGGCAATCCGAATGTTTCCAAGCTTCCACAATAATGAAGGAGCCCTTATCCGAGGTTTCCTTGGGCACCTCAGGACCGTCTTCGCTAGTGAACCGTTGTAGACATAAAGTGGTGAGGTAAAAGAACATCTTTTGTTGCCACCGCTTGAAGTCAATGCTAGTAAATTTTTCAGGGTTCTCCGCCGGTGCCATTGTTGGTGGAGCATTTGTGCGACTTGATGTGGAAATATTATTTAACCCCATAGACGTTGTCGCATCCATCATTTGACTTTCAATTGTCATTTTTCCTATCACCACAAGACTGAAAAATTAGTATTTTTCAGAATACTATTAATAAAGTTAAATAACTTTAAACTCTTCTTCTTCTTGTTTCCAGTTAACGATGAAGTTTTTATTACTTTGAATCGTCAACCGAGTGAACCTTAACTTGTGATGAAGATTTTATTTCTTCTAATCACTAGTTAAATTCAAGCGGAGTAGAAAGCCTAAGCTTTAATCTCGATAAACAAGCAATACAGATTCTGTAAGAATTATTTCCTTAAGATTGTTATCTTCCACAATACGGGTACGTAGAATTTGTATAGTAGAATAACAACTTCAACTCGAGTTCAAGTATGAACAAGAACACAGCGAATTTGAACAAATACCCTCAACACAAGATCAAAATGATCTTTACAAGAGGTGTATTTTATATTTCAGAAATATAGATGAAACAAAAATTGTTAAGGCCAAGTCGTCTGAATTCACGGACTTTCCTTAAGGAAATAATTCCCCTCACTGTACCCGAGGTTGTGCAATTTTTCCCTTCCAGTATAAAATGTCCAACAATTCAAGTATAGTGGTACCTCAAATACTTGAATTCTTCAAACACACTCTCGGTTTGATTGATCACAAAGAGATTAAGAAGACAAGAAGATTTATGTGTAATATGAAATTTTCATGCTTTAACTTGTGGAAGAAAATTGGTTATAAATAGCCACAACACGTCCCTTCGAAAAGGTGGCATTGGTTCAATTTAAGAGGTGTGTCTTTTCCTGAAAATACTTATTTGTTTATTTAAAATAGTGCAACAATTTTTTGAAACAGTACACCTTTTCAAGAACAAGTGCACTAGTTCGAAACAGTGCATCACTTCATTAAAGAGTTGCATCAGTTTGAACCAATGTATATAATATTTCGAAAATCTACATCTACCTCATCAAAATAATGCATTAATTCAGAAACACTACAGCATTTCATTACACTAGTTTTAATTTCATGTCGAAATAGTGCAAATGTTCACTGCATGCATGCATAAATAAATGGAACGTTATTGCTTCAGGTTGAATTTATTTGTTTCTATCAAATAAAATTTTTCCAAAAAGATAGATCTCATCGATCGATCATTTGCAAAATCTAAATCCAAATCCGAAGCCGAGCCGAGCGAGTGACGATGACGGCGCAAGGCATCTCTATTTCCTTGCCTCACTTACCATGTGAAGTAAGTGTTTCACTTCATAAACACTTTAAAGTTCTCTTCTTCCACCAATGTGGGAGAAGAGTATACTTTCCAATTTAAAGAGTACACTTTCCAACTTGGGTGTCTCCTTGCTTCACTTTATTTCTCTATTTTCCATTCAACACATATATATAGAATCCAACAATCCCCCACATGTATGGGGAATGGCTATGTTTTTCGTAAAACTTTATGGACTGTATGTGATCATCAAGCAAAGACTGATTGCATTTGGATAAGTGGGTTTCCCTTTGAACTTTCCGTAGTGAACATGGATCGGATGCACTCAGTCAATCGGTAGATTTGATATCTTTGAACCATCGAGCTTTAATGTACACCTAGACAACACATGTCACAGTACCAGTCTTTTACCATTTATGGTTCTTATAGTTTTGTTCTTTTTAGCCATGAACACGTCCTGGTTTTTATGAGAGCTTCGAGAATAGGCCTTTACTAACATTCTCTTTGAAGCGGCTTCCACTTTACCCACACATAGGTGATTTCTAAATATTCAATCCTGTAGATTAAATTATTTGGTCAAATCTACCAATTTTAGATATTCATTAAAATACTTTTCACCTTAAGTCTTATCCTTGTTTACTATAAATTGTCTACATCATGAGAATGGGTTGGGTAATATACAATGTAGAACCTGTCAGACACAACTTTGGTTGGTCTCCTTGAACCTATCTCTTGGGATCTCCAGTCTGCTAGGTAGAGTTACTGCTATGCTAACTTATCTTAGGCCTTAAACCCATTCCCTTGGATGTTTTTTCCACTCCTTCTCTAGATAGGCCTTTTGTAAGTGGATTTGACACATTATCCTTTGACTTTACATAGTCTACAGTGATAATTCGACTAGAGAGAAGTTCTCTAATGGTATTATATCTTCGTCTTATATGACGAGATTTACCATTATACATCATGCTCCCTGCCCTACATATTGCCGCTTGGCCATCACAGTGTATACATACTGGTGCCACTAGCTTGGGCCAATAAGAAATATCTTCTAAGAAATTTTAGAGCCATTATGCTTCTTAACCGGCTTTATCTAATGCGATAAATTCAGATTCCATTATAGAGCAAACGATACAAGTCTGTTTGGATGATTTCCAAGAAATTGCTCCTCCACCGATAGTAAATACATATCCACTTGTCGATTTTACATCGTTTGATCCGGTGATCCAATTTGCATCACTATATCCTTCAAGTACCGCAGGATATTTATTATAATGCAAAACATAATTTTGAGTGTATTTAAGATACCCCAAAACTCTTTTCATTGCCATCCAGTGAGTTTTGTTGGGATTACTCATGTACCGACTCAATTTACTGATAGTACATGCTATGTCTGGTCCTGTACAGTTCATTATATACATTAAACATCCCAATACTCTTGCGTACTCCAATTACGAGTCACTTTCACCTTTATTCTTTTGATGTGCAAAGCTCACATCCAATAGAGTCTTGGCAATACCGAATTCCATATGCTTGAACTTGTCAAGTACCTTTTCGATATAATGAGAATGTGATAATGCCAACCCTTGCAGAGTTCGACGTATTCTTATACCTAAGATAACACCTGCGACTCCAAGGTCCTCCATATCAAACTTGCTCTCGAGCATTCATTTTGTTGCATTTATGTCAGAAATATCTCTACTGATGATCAACATAGCATCCACATATAAACATACAATGACTTGGTGATTTGGAGTGTCTTTAATATAAACACATTTATCATATTCATTTATTTTGAATCTGTTTGCCAATATGGTTTGGTCAAACTTCGCATGCCATTGTTTTGGTGCTTGCTTTAGTTCGTATAAAGACTTGATAAGTTTACACACCTTATTTTCCTTTCCTGGAAGCACAAAACCCTCAGGTTGTTCCATATAAATTTCTTCCTCCAAATCTCCATTTAGGAATGCGGTTTTTACATACATTTGATGAATTTGAAGGTTATATACCGCCTCCGAGGCAATTAACATTCAAATCGAGGTTATCCTTGTTACTAATGAGTATGTATCAAAGTAATCAAGGCCTTCCTTTTGTTTAAAGCCTTTTACTAAAAGTCTTGCCTTGTATTTGTCAATAGTACCATCCACCTTCATTTTCTTTTTGAAGATCCATTTAGAACCTAAAGGTTTATTTTTGGGAGAAAGGTCAACCAATTCCCATGTATGGTTGCTTAATATTGAATCTATCTCACTATTGAATGACTCTTTTCAAAAGGATGAGTCTGACGAAGACATCAATTCTTGAAATGTTTGAGGCTCATTTTCTTAGAGAAATGTTACAAAATCCGATCCAAACGAAGTTGATGTTCCTTGATGTGTACTACGTCTTGGATTTTCTTCATTATGTACATTCTCACTTGGTTCATCTCGAGGTCGTTTGGAACCTCCTTTAGACTGTTCGTGTCTAATTTTATACGGGTAAATGTTTTCAAAGAATTCAACATTGTCTAATTCAATTGCCGTATTTTCACTAATATCCGAATGTTCGGAATTATGAACCAAAAATTCACATGCTTTACTACTTTTACAATATCCTATGAACACGCATTCCACTATTTTAGGTCCTATTTTAACCCTTTTAGGTATAGGAACTTGAACCTTCGCTAGACACCCCCACACTTTGAAATATTTCAAGTTAGGTTTCCTTCCTTTCCATTTTTCGTAAGGAATTGATTGTGTCTTACTATAGGGAACTTTGTTGAGTATACGATTTTCCGTATAGATATCCTCCCCACATAAGTTTTGCGGTAAACCGAAACTTATAAGTAAGACATTCATCATTTCCTTCAAAGTTCGATTTTTCCTTTCCGTAATTCCATTAGATTGAGGTAAATACGGGGCCGTAGTTTGATGGATTATTCCATTCTCTACCTATATTTTTGCAAAGGGAAATTCATATTCTCCGCCCCTATCACTTCTTATCATTTTGATCTTTTTGTTTAACTGATTTTCAACTTCATTTTTATATTGCCTAAAGCATCTATTGGTTTATCCTTACTATTTATCAAGTAGACATAACAATATCTAGTGCAATCGTAAATAAAAGTTATGAAATACTTTTTCCCACCAAGAGATGGTGTTGAATTCATATCACAAATGTCAGTGTGTATTAAGTCTAAGAGATTGGAATTCTTTTCAACAGACTTATATGGATGCTTTGCATACTTTGATTCCACACACATTTGACACTTTGATTTATTGCTCTCAAAGTTTGGCAAAACTTCTAAGTTAATCAATTTTTGTAGCGTTTTGTAATTAACATGGCCTAAATGTTCATTCCATAAATCATAAGACTCAAGTAAATAAGACGAATTTGAACTTTTATTCATTTCAACAGTCATTACGTTCATCTTATAAAGGCCCTCTGTGAGATAGCCTTTTCCTACATACATTTCTCCTTTGCTAACTACAATTTTTCCAGAAACGGTTACACATTTGAGTCCATTCTTATCTAGGAGTGAAACAAAAGCTAAGTTCCTATGTAACTCCGGAACATATAGCACATTGTTAATTGTCAAGACCTTGCTGGAAGTCATCTTTAGGCAAATTTTTCTTGTTCCGTCCACCTTAGTAGTAGCGGAGTTGGCCATGTAAAGAATTTTTTTTGCTTGAGCTAGAGAAAATGACTAGAACAACTCTTTGTTAGCACAAACATGGAGCGTGGCACCTGAATCCATCCACCATTCACATGGATTCCCCACTAAGTTGCATTCTGTGAACATAGCACACAAATCATCATATTCTTGGTTGGACTCAATCATATTCGCTTGGTCCTTTTTCTTCCCTTTCTTTGGGGATCGACAATCTGTGGACTTGTGGCTAATTTTGCTACAATTGAAGCATTTTCCCTTGAACTTTTTCTTGGGTTGATTGCTTCCATGATCAACTTTCTTTCTTTTCTTCGAGTTGTTTTGGCCATCTTATACAATATGTGCTCTACTAATTGTAGAATTTCCCTTTGACCTTCTTTCGGCAGCTTTATTGTAAGATCTTCAACGGTTATCTCCTTGCGCTTATACTTTAAGTAGTTTTTGAAGTCTTTCCATAAAGGTGGTAGCTTCTCAACTATTGCTGCTACTTGGAAAGCATTATTCACAATTAAACCTTCTGCTAGGAGATCATGTATGAGGACTAGCAACTCCTATACTTGAGAGACAACAAAGTTGCTATCAATCATTTTGAAGTCCACGAACCGTGCAACAAGGAATTTCTTAATTCCAGCATCTTCCATTTTATATTTTCGTTCAAGTTCCCCCCGCAGTTCTTTTGATGTCTTGGTTCCACTATAGACATTATAGAGGTCGTCTTGGAGACCACTCATAATATAGTTCCTACAGAGTAAATCCGATTTTTTCCAAGCTTCTACAATAACGAAGCGGTCCTTATCCGAGGTTCCCTCGGGCACCTCAGGAGCGTCTTCGCTAGTGAACCGTTGTAGACATAAAGTGGTAAGGTAAAAGAACATCTTTTGTTGCTACCGCTTGAAGTCAATGCCAGAAAATTTTTTGGGCTTCTCCACCGGTGTCATCGTTGGTGGAGCATTTGTGCGACTTGATGTGGCAATATTATTTTCCCGCATAGATGTTTTCGCATCCATCATTTGACTTTCAATTGTCATTTTACCTATCACCACAAGACAGAAAATTTAGTATTTTTCAGAATACTATTAATAAAGTTAAATAAATTTAAACTCTTCTTCTTGTTTCTAGTTAATAATGAAGATTTTAATACTTTGAATCATCAACCGAGAGAACCTTAACTTGTGATGAAGATTTTATGTCTTCTAATAACTAGTTAAATTCAAGCGGAGTAGAAAGCCTAAGCTTTAATCTTGATAAACAAGCAATACAGATTTTGTATGAATTATTTCCTTAAGATTGTTATCTTCTAAAATTCGGATACGTAAAATCTGTATAATAGAATAACAACTTCAACTCGAGTTCAAGTATGAACAAAAACACAGTAAAGTTGAACAAATACCCTCAACACAAGATCAAAAGGATCTTTACAAGAGGTGTATTTTATATTTTAGAAATATAGATGAAACAGAAATTGTTAAGGCCAAGTCGTCCGAATTCACAGACTTTCCTTAAGAAAATAATTCCCCTCACTGTACCAGAGGTTGCGGAATTTTCCCTCCTAGGATAAAATATCCAACAATTCAAGTATAGCGGTACCTTAAATACTTAAATTCTTCGAACGCACTCTCAGTTTGATTGATCACAAAGAGTATTTTGAAGACAAGAAGATTTATGTGTAATCTGAAATTTTCATGCTCTAACCTGTGGAAGAAAATAGGTTATTTATAGCCACAACATGCCCCTCCGAAAAGGTGGCATTGGTTCAATTTAAGAGGTGTTTCTTTTCCTGAAAATGCATGTTTGTTTATTTAAAACAGTGCAGTAATTTTTTGAAACAATACACCTTTTCAAGAACAAGTGCACCAGTTCGAAATAGTGCATCACTTCGTTCAAGAGTTGCATCAGTTTGAACCAATGTATATACTATTTTGAAAATCTATATCTGCTCAGTCAAAACAATGCATTAATTCGGAAACACTACAGCATTTCGTTGCACCAATTTGAATTTCATGTCGAAATCGTGCAACTGTTTACTGCATGCATGCATAAATATATGGAACATTATTGCTTTGGATTGAATTTATTTATTTTTATCAAATAAAATTTGTCCAAAAAGATAGATCTGATCGATCGATCATTTGCCATATCCAAATCCAAATCCCAATCTGAAGCCAAGCCGAGCGAGCGATGACGACGGGGAGAGGCATCTCTATTTCCTTGCCTCACTTACCATGTGAAATAAGTGTTTCACTTTATAAACACTTTAAAGTTCTCTTCTTCCTCCAATGTGGGAGAAGAGTAAACTTTCCAATTTAAAGAGTACACTTTCCAATTTGGGTGTCTCCTTTTCTTCACTTGATTTCTCCATTTTCCATTCAACACATATATATAGAACCCAAAAATCCCCCACATGAATGGGGAATGGCTATGTTTTTCATAAAAATTTACCGACATTATGTGATCATCAAGCAAAGATTGATTGCATCTGGATAAGTGTATTTCCCTTTCAACTTTCCATAGTGAACATACATTGGATGCACTCGGTCAATCGGTAGATTTGATATCTTTGAACTATCGAGCTTTAACGTAAACCTAGACAAAACATATCACACAACCAGCCTTTTATCGTCTATGGTTCTTACGGTTTTATTCTTTTCATCCATGAACACATCCCGATATTAATGAGAGCTTAAAGAGTAGGCCTTTACTAACATTCTCTTTGAAGTGGCTTCCACTTCACCCACACATAGGTGATTTCTAAATGTTCAATCCTATAGATTAAACTATTTGGTCAAATCTGCCAAATTTAGATAATCATTAAAAGACTTTTCACCTTAAGTCTTATTCTTGTCACCTTAAGTCTTATTCTTGTTTACTATACATTGTCTACATCATGAGAATGAGTTGGGTAACTGACAATGTTAAACCTGTCAGACACAACTTTGTTTGATCTCCTTGAACCTAGCTCTTGGGATCTCCAGTCTGCTAGGTAGAGTTACCGCCATGCTCACTTGTCTTAGGCATTAAACCCATTCCCTTGGATGTTCTTTCCACTCCTTCTCTAGATAGGCCTTTTGTAAGTGGATCCGATACATTATCCTTTGATTTTACATAGTCTACACTGATAATTCCACTAGAGAGAAGTTGTCTAATGGTATTATGTCTTCATCTTATGTGACAAGATTTATAGTTATACATCATGTTCCCTGCCATACCTATTGCCGCTTGGCTATCACAGTGTGTACATACTAGTGCCACTGGCTTGGGCCAATAAGAAATTTCTTCTAAGAAATTCCAAAGCCATTCTGCTTCTTCACCGGCTTTATCCAATGCGATAAATTCAGATTCCATTATAGAGTGAGCGATACAAGTCTGTTTGGATGATTTCCAAGAAACTACTCCTCCACCGATATTAAATACATATCCACTTATGGATGTTACTTCGTTTGAACCGGTGATCCAATTTACATCACTATACCCTTCAAGTACCACAGGATATTTATTATAATGCAAAGTATAATTTTGAGTGTATTTAAGATACCTCAAAACTCTTTTCATTGCCATCCAGTGAGTTTTGTTGGGATTACTCGTGTACCAACCCAATTTGCTGATAGCGCATGCTATGTCTGGTCGTGTATAGTTCATTATATACATTAAACATCTCAATACTCTTGCGTACTCCAATTGCGAGTCACTTTCACCTTCATTCTTTCGAAGTGCAAAGCTCGCATCCAATAGAGTCTTGGCAATACCGAATTCCATATACTTGAACTTGTCAAGTACCTTTTCGATATAATGAGATTGTGACAATGCCAACTCTTGTGGAGTTCGATGGATTTTTATACGTAAGATAACATCTGCGACTCCAAGATCCTTCATATCAAACTTGCTCTCGAGCATTCATTTTGTTGCATTTTTCTTAGAAATGTCTCTACTGATTATCAACATATCATCCACACATAAACTTACAATGACTTGGTGATTTGGAGTGTGTTTAGTATAAACACATTTATCACATTCATTTATTTTGAATCCGTTTGCCAACATGGTTTGGTCAAACTTCGTATGCCATTGTTTTGGTGCTTGCTTTAGTCCATATAATGACTTGATAAGTTTACACACCTTATTTTCCTTTCCTGGAACCACAAAACCCTCAGGTTATTTCATGTAAATTTTTTCCTCCAAATCTCCATTTAGGAATGCGGTTTTTACATTCATTTGATGAATTTGAAAATCATATACCGCCGCCAAGGCAATTAACATTTGAATCAAGGTTATCCTAGTTACAGGCGAGTATGTATCAAAGTAATCAAGTCCTTCCTTTTGTTTGAAGCCTTCTACTACAAGTCTTGCCTTGTATTTGTGAATAGTACCATCCGTCTTCATTTTCCTTTTGAAGATCCATTTAGAACCTAAAGATTTATTTCCAGAAGGAAGGTCAACCAATTTCCATGTATGGTTGCTTAAGATTGAATCTATCTCACTATTGACTGCCTCTTTTCAAAAGGATGAGTCTGACGAAGACATCGCTTCTTTAAATGTTTGAGGCTCATTTTCTTAGAGAAATGTTACAAAACCTGATCAAAACAAAGTTGAAGTTATTTGACGTGTACTACGTCTTGGATTTTCTTCATTATGTACATTTTCACTTGGTTAATCTTGAGGATTAGACTGTTCGTGTCTAATTTTATACGGGTAAATATTTTCAAAGAATTCAGCATTGTCTGATTCAATTACCGTATTTTCACTAATATTCGGATGTCGGATTTATGAACCAAAAATCAACATGCTTTACTACTTTTAGCATATCCTATGAACACGCAGTCCACCATTTTAGGTCCTACTTTAACCCTTTTAGGTATAGGAACTTGAACCTTCGCTAGACACCTCCACACTTTAAAATATTTCAAGTTAAGTTGCCTACCTTTCCATTTTTAGTAAGGAATTGATTGTGTCTTACTATAGGGAACTCTATTGAGTATACAATTGGCGGTAAGGATAGCCTCCTCCCATAAGTTTTGTGGTAAACCGGAACTTAGAAGTAAGACATTCATCATTTCCTTCAAAGTTCGATTTTTTCTTTCTACAATTCCATTATATTGAGGTGAATACGGGACCGTAGTTTGATGGATTATTCCATTATCTACAAATATTTTTGCACAGGGAGATTCATATTCTCCGCCCCTATCACTTCTTATCATTTTGATCTTTTTGTCTAACTAATTTTCAAATTCAGTTTTATATTGCCTAAATACATCTATTGCTTCATCCTTACTATTTAGCAAGTAGACATAAAAATATCTAGTGCAATCATCAATAAAAGTTATTAAATACTTTTTCCCACCACGAGATGGTGTTGACTTCATATCATAAATGTCAGTGTGTATTAAGTCTAAGGGATTGGAATTCCTTTCAACGGACTTATAAGGATGCTTTGCATACTTCGATTCCACACACGTTTGACACTATGATGTATTGCACTCAAAGTTTGGCAAAACTTCTACGTTAATTAGTTTTCGCAGCATTTTGTAATTAACATGGCCTAAATGTTCATGCCATAACTCATAAGACTCAAGTGAATAAGACGAATTCAAACTTTTATTCATTTCAACAATCATTACGTTCATCTTATTAAGGGCCTTTGTGAGATAGCCTTTACCTACATATATTTCTCCTTTTCTAACTTTAATTTTTCAAGAAATGGTTACACATTTGAATCCGTTCTTATCTAGGAGTGAAACAGAAATTAAGTTCCTATGAAACTCCGGAACATATAGCAAATTGTTCAATGTCAAGACCTTGCCAGAAGTCATCTTTACTCAAATTTTTCCTGTTCCCTCCACCTTAGCTGTAGTGGAGTTGGCCATGTAAAGCATTTTTTCTACTTGAGCTGGAGCAAATGATGAGAACAACTCTTTGTTTGCGCAAACATGGCGCGTGGTACCTGAATCCTTCCGCCATTTGCGTGGATTCCCAACCAAGTTGCATTCCGTGAACATAGCACACAAATCATCATATTTTTGGTTGGACTCAATCATATTCACTTGATCCTTTTTCTTGCCTTTCTTTGGGGCTCGATAATCTGTGGACTTGTGGCCAATTTTTCCACAATTGAAGCATTTTCCCTCTATACATATGTGAAATTTTGCATCTCAAGACCCACCAAATTGTAGATAATTGAATGAGATTTCAAACGATACCAATTTTTCCTCAATCCGATACTCGAACGAAAAGTTGTGACCAAGCTAAGGCCATGCGTTGCATGCAAATCACAAATAGCCACTTGATGAGGTGTGCTATTAGCACGCGGCACACAATCTCAGGTGTGCTATTGGCGTGCTTCTCCCAACAATAGTATAGTGCCCAAAATTTCTCCGTTTTGACTTAGTTTAAGGGAATTGAAGTCTTTTCACACCCCTAAACCATCCCTAATCATTCTTAAACGTATTAAGGAGTTTTAAAACACATTATTTCTACCCTCTTAACCCTAAAAATTTAATACACAATTCAAAACCCTTCCCCTCTTTCCAAGAACGAACTTTAACCTTTCTCTCTAAGAATTCAAGTATCCAAGCTCCAAGTTCAAGCTTTCTCCAAGGATTCGTCTAATCGAGGTATGTGGGATTATGAACAAGGACATTCTTCCATCCTTGTGCCCGAAACTTGTTTAAAAGTTTAATTTATATGATTTGAAATTAGAGTTCATAACTAAGTTATCTTGTTTTGAGTTTGTGATATTATTATGTGATTGAAGTATTAAAGTATATACTTATTCTCGTTTATTTACGTCTTGACTGTAAGGATTATCTATTATGACTTGAACACCATGAGTTTTATTTGAAATATTGATTAAGGATTTCCAATTGAGTTTTAATAATGATATTGTATTACAATCTATATGAAAGAAAGTATGATATTTAAACCTTAAGTTGAAGCACTAAGTTCACAAGAAAAGTTTGATCTTTTGATTCATTGATAAGGCTTGAAATCCACAATCATTTACCATCCTTATGATTTAAAGCCAAAACAAAGCATAATTGGTTTCTAGTATACCAATCCTTATGCTATTTTAACGTGGATTTCCTAAAGTATGAGCATATAAGTAATATGGGAGTGGTATTTAGCATCGAGAAGAGAATGCGGATGAGTGTATCCTTAATTCCTAGAAATTATGAGCCAACATGGGTTAAGCTTTCCCAATATGGATGAAGTTAAGTATAGTGATCACTTAAGTTAAGGTTCTATTCCGATGGCAAGGGTAGAACAACTCTCCCCAATATGGGTAATACGTTGAACTCCATGGTAGCTCACATGGCTTATATCGGTTCAAAGAACCTCCCAAAAGAAAGAATAAAAGTTAAAGCTCTTAGAAACTAAGTGTTATGGCTCACAAAGTTTATCCTTATGCTTCATTACTCATGTTTATGATTTTGCAATTTTTATTTTATTCAAGCTCAAGGTGAGTCATTTACACTTAGCATGTATCATTGAAAGTTTATATGAATATTATGTTCTTGTTTTACTTATGCATTCACCTCCACATACTCAGTACATTCCAGAAGCACTGACCCATATATATGACTATGTGCTGCATTGTCTCATATTATAGGTACCAGTTGTAGTCCACACATCATAATCAGACAGTAGTCAGTAGGTGATTAGTTCTTTTGATTCGAGGACTTGAGTCAACTCTATTTCCAGTACCATTCTTTAGTCAGTTGTATTGATTAGGGATAGTTGGGGGTCATGTACCGGCTACCTATAGTTAGTATTAGTAGAGGCTTCATAGATGGTTATTCAGAGTTGATGTTTTTATTTTCAGTTTGCTTTGTATAATCAAAACGTAAATATTTTAAATAGTTTTGTATTGAACATATTTAGCAAAGACATCTTTTCAGCTTATTTCTTCCATATTTATGTAACATATTCAGTTTCTCATGAGTTATGCAAGTATCATGGGTTAGCTTAGTATTACTTGTTGTTCTAAGCACTGTGTGACGTCCAGGGATAGTCTCGGGGCGTTAAAGGGGAAACATTTAATTTTGGAAATTTAAATAGGTTATTACAGGTAGCTAGTGATTAGCGTGTGAGGATTGTTATTCGTTTTTTGTTCTTTTTAATTAATGTTTGTTCTTTGTTGATCTCCGTAGATGGGAGTTTTTGGTAGTTTTTGCTTTTTCACCTTAAAAATTTCTATTTACTTTTTGTTCTGGCCTTGAAAACCTCAATTTAATAGATATTTTTAAGGTAAAAAAAGCAAAGTAACACTGCCAAAACTTTCATCTAAAGAGATCAACAACTGACTAATATATTGATGAAAAGAACTAAAAACAAATAACAGTACTCAGCTGTTGACCACTATCAACCCTAACCTATTTAAAAATTTTAAAAAAAATTAAATGTTGCCCCCAACCCCCCTCCCACCCCAATACAATTGATACATCTAGTTAGAGATAGCTATGCCTATCTTTCAAATATGATTGTGGAGTTTGTTATTGTGAACAACTCTCACAACAATAACATACTTTGTTTTTTTGTTGTCAGATGAGGTGAGATTCAGATGTCCTAGTACGGAAGGTGAGAGAGGTTGGATATATTTGATACAAAGATAATCTTATGATCTTCTACAAAAGGATGAAACATCAGTAAATAGAATTATGGAGGCTATCCAACACTTTTCTGAGACTACTGACTTGTCTGCACATTTTGATAAATCTAACAGCTACATAGCTGGAGTGAATGTTAATGTACAAAGGAGGTTACTTTAACTTACAAGGTTCCAAGTGGGTGGACTCCCTATCAGATACCTAGGCTTACCACTTTCCAATAAGAAATGGTCAAAACTGGACTGTCAACAGCTAAGTATTAAGATCACTACTATGTTTAGAGCTACTTCAACAAAGAACCTTTCCTATGCGGGTAGACTCCGAATTCTGTTGTATTTACTCTGTAGAACTTTTGGGGTTATGCACTACTTCTTCCTCGGAGTGTTAGTAGAAGCACAACGCGGGAAGTTCTTTTTGGGGGCACTGAAGAAAAGAAGAAGGTTACTCTATTAATGTTGTGTCATGTATGTTGCTCAAAGCTCAACGTGGCCTTAACA
>NW_025893129.1:18144-23124 GCF_002878395.1 Capsicum annuum
TGTGGTGACATGGGTCACAGAGTTAGAGATTATCCACAGGATAGACAAGGGCGTTGTGACTATCGCCCTCAAACCCAGACTAAGACTATTAGTGCTCCAGTTCCAGTGACTCGCCCAACCCCAGCTCAGGGCGCCTCTTCTAGCAATGCTGGCGAGCAGCGCCAGAATAGATTCTATTATTTACCATCCCACCCGGAATAGGAGGACTCTCCCGATGTTGTTACTGGTATGTTTCATATATTTCAGTTTGATGTGTATGCTTTGTTGGATCCTAGATCCAGTTTCTCATATGTTACACCTTTGAATGCTGTGAATTTTGAAATGAGTCCTGAGATTATTCCTGAGCCTATCCTAGTTTCTATCTGAGTGGGTGATTCGATTATTGCCCAAAAAGTGTATAAAAAGTGTCTTGTTACCATTCTTCATAGAGTCTTTTTGGTTGATCTGATTGAGTTAGACATGGTAGATTTTGATGTGATTCTGGGTATGGACTGGTTGTATTCTTCTTATGCCTCTATTGATTGTCGGACTCGAGTGGTCAAGTTTTAGTTGCCGAGTGCATTCGTGTTTGAGTGGTCTGGGAATTCTGTGTCACCCAAGAGTCATTTTATCTCTTACCTCAAAGCTAGAAAGCTTATTTCCAAGGGGTGTATTTACCATTTGGTTAGAGTCAAAGATACTAAGTCTGACACTCCAACTCTCCAGTCTGTTAATGTCGTCAATGAGTTTTCTGATGTCTTTCCGGATGATCTCCTAGGGATACCTCCTGATAGAGAGATAGAGTTTGGGTTTGATCTTCTTCCTGATACTCAGCCTATTTCTATTCCTCCTTACCATATAGCCCCTGCAAAACTTAAGGAGTTGAAAGAGCAACTCAAAGATCTATTAGATAAGGGTTTCATAAGGCCCAGTGTTTCTCCTTGGGGTGCTCTTGTGTTGTTTGTGAGAAAGAAAGATGGCTCTTTGCATATGTGCATTGATTACCGCCAACTGAATAAAGTCGCCATAAAAAATAAGTACCCCCTTCTGAGAATAGATGATTTGTTTGACCAATTGCAAGGTGAAAGTTATTTCTCAAAGATAAACCTTCGTTCCGGCTATCATCAACTCAAAGTTATGGAGTGTGATATCCCGAAAACCACTTTCCAAGCTTGTTTGGCCATTTTGAGTTTCTTGTTACTTCTTCCAGGTTAACTAATGCCTCACAGCTTTCATGGACCTCATCAATCGAGTGTTCAAATCATATCTGGATATGTTTGTCATAGTGTTCATCGATGATATACTGGTGTAATTCAGTAGTGAGGATGAACATTCTGATCATCTCCAAACTGTCTTGCAAACCCTTAGAGATCACAAGTTGTTTGCCAATTTCAGTAAGTGTGAGTTTTGGCTAAGATCAATTGGTTTTTTGGGTCATATCATTTCTTTTGAGGGTATTAGAGTTGATCCCCAAAAGATCGAAGGTATTAGAAATTTGTCTAGACCTATTTCTTCGACTGGTATCCGAAGTTTCTTGGGTTTAGCTGGCTATTACTACCATTTTGTTGAGGGTTTCTCCTCTATAGATTCTCCTATGACTCGGTTGACCCAAAAGAAAGTGAAGTTCTTGTGGTCCAAATCTTGTGAGAAGAGTTTTTAGGAGTTGAAGACTCGACTCACTTCAGCCCCTATTTTGATTTTTCCTAATGGTGTTGATATTTTTGTGGTGTACTGTGATGCTTCGAGAGTTGGGTTCGGTTGCGTATTGATGCAGAAGGGTAAGGTGATAGCTTATGCTTCTAGATAATTGAAACCCCATGAGAAAAATTACCCCACCCATGACCTTGAGTTGGCTACTATTTTGTTTGCTTTAAAAATCTGGAGACACTATTTGTATGGTGTCCATGTTGATGTTTTCACTTTTCATAAGAGTCTACAGTATGTGTTTACCCAGAAAGAATTAAATCTTAGGCAGAGACGATGGTTAGAATTGTTAAAGGACTATGATATGAGTGTGTTATACCATTTGGGCAAGGCCAATGTTATGGCAGATGCCCTAAGTAGAGTGTCCATGGGTAGTGTTACGCATGTGGTAGAAGGTAAGAAAGAGTTGGCTCGTGATGTACATCGTTTGGCTAGATTGAGGGTTAGGTTTTTTGACTCTGCTGAAGGTATTATAGGGGTTCAGAGTAGTTCTGAATCCTCCTTAGTTTCGAAAGTAAAGGAAAAATAATACTTAGATGCTAGTTTGGTCAGACTAAAAGAGTATGTCAAGGACCAAAAAGTAGAGGTTTTCTCCTAAGGGGGAGATGGTGTGTTAAGATTGCAGGGTAGAGTGTGTGTCCCGAATGTTGATGATCTGAGATAGAGGATTATGGTTGAAGCACATGGGGCGCGATATTCTATTCATCCTGGTGCCACCAAGATGTACAGAGACTTGCGGGAAATCTATTGGTGGAGTGGCATGAAGAAAGATATAGCAGTGTTTGTAGCTAAGTGTGAAACATGCCAACAGGTTAAGGTTGAACACCAAAGAACTGGTGGTATGATGCAAGAGTTTAGTATTCCCACTTGTAAGTGGGAAGAGATAAATATGGACTTTGTGATTTGTTTACCTCCTTCCCGACGCCATCATGATTCCATTTGGGTTATAGGTGATAGGTTAACTAAGTATGCTCATTTCTTGCCTGTTCACACTTTATATACTGCTGAGGATTACGCTAGATTGTATATTCGAGAGCTAGTCAGACTGCATGGAGTTCCCTTGTCTATTATTTCGGATAGGGGTACTCAGTTCACTTCGTAATTTTGGAAAGCTTTTCAGAAGGGTCTAGGTACCCAAGTGCTTTAGAGTTCTTCTTTTCATCCGTAGACCGATGGTCAGGCTGAGCGGACCATCCAGAACTTAGAGGATATATTGAGAGCTTATGCACTTGACTTTAAGAGAAGTTGGGATGATCCCTTACCGTTGATAGAGTTTGCTTACAATAATAGTTTCCACTCTACTATTGGCATGGCTCCGTTTAAAGCCTTATATGGAAGGAAGTGTACATCACCCATAGGTTGGTTCGAGGTGGGTGAAGCGGCGGTGAGTGGTCCTAATTCGGTATTTGAGGCTATGGAAAAAGTTAAGTTTATTAGGGAAAGGTTGAAAACTGTGCAGAGTCGCCAGAATTCATATGCAGATGTTAGAAGGAGAGACCTTGAGTTTGAAGTTGGTGACCTAGTGTATCTGAAAATTTTACCCATGAGGGGGGTGAAGAGATTCAGAAAGAAGGGGAAGTTTAGTCCCCGTTATGTTGGTCCTTACAAAATTCTTAGCCTTGTTGGTAAGGTAGCTTATGAGGTCGAGTTTCCTTCCAAGTTGTCCTCTGTTTCTCCAATATTCCATGTCTCCATGCTTAGAAAGAATATTAGTGATTCTATGGTAGTAGATTCCTCTGTGAGTGCTGACATTCAAGAAAATCTTTCTTTTAATGAGATTCCTATTGAGATTCTTGATTTCAGTGTCCGAAGACTAAGGATCAAAGAAGTTTCCTTGGTCAAAGTGTTGTGGCAAAACCAATCTGTTGAGGGTGGAACTTGGGAAGCTAAGGAAGCTATGCTATCCACGTACCCACACATATTTTCCATAAACTCCGATCAAGCCGAAGGTACCGTTCTTTCCTAAATCATTCACTTTTGATAAAAGTTGCAGCAGTTCAGCTGTCATTTAATATGTGTTTATCTGTACTTTCTTGAATTTATGCATTCTATGTGGCATTCGGAGTGAGAAACGATGTGGTGATGAATCTAACGAATGGTTTTAGCTGTATGCTCTATTCCCTATCTAATCTTGTCATGTCTATCATCATTCGAGGACGAATGTTTCCAAGGGGGGGATGATGTAATACACCAGGAAATTTTTCGTTGAAATTTTATGCGTAAACGTATTGGGTTCTATCTTCTAAAATGAATTATAAATTTTCTGTGTGGAATGTCTTAGATTATGACCCACCATTGCGTAGAGTATCGAATAAGCTTTCCAACTATATGTGGATCATCAAAAATGGACACCCGAGCGATGAGTTATGAACA
Organism: Capsicum annuum; assembly: GCF_002878395.1. Classification (NCBI taxonomy): domain Eukaryota; kingdom Viridiplantae; phylum Streptophyta; class Magnoliopsida; order Solanales; family Solanaceae; genus Capsicum; species Capsicum annuum. Next base: position 22,201 of record NW_025893129.1, read on the forward strand.
TTCCGATCGAACCGTGAATAGTAGTGAACAGTAAAACGTGCCGAAAAAAGTACTGAGGCTTGGTGTATTTTTGCTCCAAATTTAAACGATCATAAATCATTGTACATAATGAGCTGGGTTATCTACTATATATCAACGGAAAGCTCTGCGAGTCCTATTTCCAATGAAATTGGTTTCATCCAATTTGTCTATCGGAGAAAAAAGTTGTGGTCGATCTACTTTAGCCTATTCAAAGAAAATTTTTGGGTCAACTTTAAATGATCATAACTCCTCGTACACAGTAATCTGGGTGAGATACTATATATCAACGGAAATATATGAGAGTCCTCTTTCTAATGAAATTGGTTTTATCTAATAAGGATATCGAAGTAAAACGTTATAGTTGATCTACTTCAGACTATCAAAACAGTCCACCAAATGACAGATTCGAGAACTATTTGATTTTTAGGGGCTTTTTGGTCATTCCCCCTCAGCCAAAATCTATCCAAATCCTATATTAAATCCTATTAGAAGCATTATATGTTCTATTTCTTCAAATTCCCTCAAAAAGAAAACCCTAAGCTCCTACATCCAACTTCAAGAACCTCCAAAGTTCACCATTAATTCTGCAAATTTATTCAAGATTCCAAGTTCCTAGTTCAAGAACTCCAAGAACCATCATTCAAAGGCAGGATTAACATCTCAAAAATGAGTATCGATCTAAATTTCATCATTCAAGGTATGTGGGGTTTTTCAATAAGAGCTCTCTTTCATTCTTGTGCTCAAAAGTAATTTTCTTTACGAAGGCATGATTTTTATTTGATTTTTACGAATTTGAAGCATGAACCCATATCTTATGATGATTATTATGAAATCTTGATGTTTATGATTTTGAAATATGAATTTACATGTGTGGCGATATAAAGCATGAATCTTGAATGATAT
>NW_025893129.1:23224-24375 GCF_002878395.1 Capsicum annuum
TTTACGAATTTGAAGCATGAACCCATATCTTATGATGATTATTATGAAATCTTGATGTTTATGATTTTGAAATATGAATTTACATGTGTGGAGATATAAAGCATGAATCTTGTACGATATTTATCATAATTTTGATATTTGGGTCGTGAATCCCCATTGGAAATTCTATTTTTTTGAGAAAGTGTGTGTTATAAGCACTTTGATGTTGAATATTTGAGATATTTTGAATTATTTGACCTTTTGGCCTTAATGGAGTTGTTTTGAACTCAAGTGTGAAAGAAATCCACAATGTGGTTGATTTTGATAGATAGGAAGAATGATCGCTCCCGATGTATATTTATATATTACTGAAATTATTTTGTTGTGGATTGTCTTTGAAATGATCTAAGATAAGTCTGGGAGAAATCTTTAGCATCGAGTGGGAGGTACGAATCGACCTTACTTCCTTAGAACTACGTGCCCCCGTAGGAGTGAGCCTGAGGCTGATTTATATAGTGATCACTAGTTTGTGTGGATTTCATATCGATAGTCCTACTCCAATGGAAAGGATATGACGGCTCTCCCCAACGTGGGTTGTATGTTGGACTCCATGTAGCTCATATGGTTTATGTCGGTTATAGGATCTCCCAGTGTGTGTGTGTTTTCTTGTGTCTATGTTGAATAGTGAAGTAATTTGAAAGTGGAATTGTGAAAGTTATTCTTTCGAAAGATTTAAATAATATTTACATTATGAGAATTGATATTCTTGATGAACTGAAAGTGATTGACAAATTATATGATGAGTCACATGTGTTATTGTACTTATTTCATCCTCTCATGATTATGGTGATTTTCTTCGGGCTATGTGAGTCGTTCATACATCCTGCATATTTCTTATAAATATTTATGATGATGATGTTTATACAAATGCATACACCTCCATATACTTGGTCCCTTTCCATGGTACTGACCCACATCTTCTGATGTGGGCTGCATTTTCTCGGAATGTAGGTTCAGGTGCTCAGTTCCAGGTTTGATAGTGATTCTTTTGGCACGCTGTTCTACATCCTCTGTTGTGGTGAGTCCTCATGTTCCAAGGACGTGATGTCTGATGTTGATTTCACAGAATTGTTTACATTTGATAACTGAGTATGAGTCAGTTGGGGCATGGC
>NW_025893129.1:24475-33726 GCF_002878395.1 Capsicum annuum
GATGTTGATTTCACAGAATTGTTTACATTTGATAACTGAGTATGAGTCAGTTGGGGCATGTCTCAATAGCTTGCTGGTTTTATTGATTTTCTTGGAGGCTTGTCAGACTAGTATAGATGTTGGGAGTTGAATAATAAGTCATATTTTGTTATCTTTCTGAAATTCTTTTATTATTGGATGATGATTACTCTATTGATATTTGAGGGTTACTTATGGAAATCCCGTTTACTTGTGTTAAACTGAATGAAAATGGCTCAAAGAGTTAGCTTGGGGCTTCTCATAGCCTCAAGCACCGTGCGACGCTTCGGAACCTGTTTTCGGGGCGTTACAAGGGATCTTATGTTTATAGAGTTCCAAAACCTTTCTTTCAAAAAAGAGGTTATCGAAATAAGAAAAAAATTATATTTTTCTTTCAAGAAAAGTAAAAGTAATTATGTTATTACTTTTATTTTCCTTCAAAAAAAGTAAAACTTAATTTTGTAAAGAAAATCAGCGCAAACACTCTAACAAATCTTCCCTTTTTAGCTTGATTTTTTTGAAATATACTTTTGATATTCTTTCTGATGTGCATGCTAATACATTTGAAGCTTTTAACTCTAAATAATTACAAAGTCTTGAGAAACTTTAGTCGTTTTTGATTAGTTTACTTTGATTTTGCAGTAAAAGTAGAGAAGAAGGAGAACCACTAATAAAGGAAGCAAAAAGTATGAACTCGGAAGCAAATGAAGAGCTAAGTATGGATGACAACATCCTTGACACATCATCAGCCTAGTGATAGGCTGTCAAGGATGCCGTGAAACTTTAATAGAAGAGGGGAGTTGCAGGAAGGTTTTTGATGACCTTCATGACACACCGTCAAGATCCTGATAGGCCATCACTGTCGAAGTCAACCTTAGGCAGCAGAAGCTGAATTTGCGGAGAAGCTGACGACGTCCGTGACTGGCCGTCAAAATTATGATAGGCCATCACAATCGCCGTCATCTATTCTGAAGAACATCTGAAACTTTAATTTTATTTCCCTATTTAGGGTTAACTATTTAAGTCCTTGTTTTAGATTTTTTTCTATTATCCATCAATTAATTGACATATCCTACAATATACGACTTTTTCTTCTCTCTCTTTCTCGAAGACAAATATTTTGGTGGTTTGCCTTGTGATTCAATTGAAAGAACACTTTTGATTTGCTTCATTATTGTAAGTTAATCCTTTCAATTATGAATTCAATTTGTGTGCTTATTTCCTGCATCATGAGTAGCTAGACACTCCTAACCTGGGTTATAGAATCTAGGGTCAGGTCATGATAAGGTGTTGATTAATTACTCAAGGTTTAATAGGTGTTAGGATTTCTTGGTTATTTTGATATTCTAACTTATGTCTGTTGGTTGCAAACAATAGGCGTACCTACTTTGGTTTACTTGAGAAAGAAATCATAAACAGTATAAAGTGAATTATCGACAGGGACTCAAAAAGGCTTTGTTTAATAATCAGCGTTGTAAAAAGGTTGATTAAACTGAGGTAAAATCTGGGTAGTGAGTTGGGATTTGCTAAGTCCGGGAGGATTAGGAAATTAGACGCTTGAATAGGTCGAGAGACATTCTAGCATACTATCGATAAAGATAGCTTGTCATCCTAACCACCATGAGAACCTTGAGTTATTTGTAGCATCTGTCATATACCATAAACCCTAGTGAACATAATCCCGGTTATTTCATAAAATATTGATTACAAATATTAATCTCAAAGTGACTAACAATTGTCTGAGAAATTTAAACCCCATTTCAGGAAACAGCAAACTACCAGTGAATTATTTCGTAAACAACTTGAGTTCACACCCTATTCCCTGTGGAATTCTCCCCCAACCTATTTGGGTTTTATATTGACAACAATCTCTTACACCCATTCAATAGTGTAGTTTGAGTGTTATCAAAAATGGCGCAGTTGCCAGGGAATACAGTTGTAAATTGAAAGTTTGTGTACACTAATTTGATGTTAGTTAAGTTTTTGAGATTTACGTTTATTTGTTATTTTTGTCTATTGTAGGTACTGTGTTATTTATGCAAAAAACAAGAAGTTTCGGAGAACCTTTATTGCCAATCAATCTTGAACCTCAACTGATAGGGAAAATGGCTGAACAACAGAAGAAGGACAGAGTAGCCACTTTGGCTAGGGCTCAGGTGAACGTACAGAATTTGGGTCAACAAGAACATCACTAGAACCCTAATGACGAAGACTTGGGTGATGAGGAATTGCTAAATCCTTAAAACCGAAGGCGAGCTGAGCAACTTGCTGTACCAGTGCAGTGAAATGACAATAGAAACCGTCCAATCCGAGGAAGGTATGGCCAACAACCCATTCAATACAAGGCTGATGAAGATGATGAAGGAATGGATGGAGTTGGTGCAATGGGTGCTATCATTCCTACACCATTGGCACCATGTGCAAAATTCAGCATAACAAGAACCATGATCCAACTCCTGAATCTAAAGTTGTTGTTTGGAGGCTTACCTAGTGACGACCCGAACATGCATTTGGTGAACTTAATCACTATTTGCAAATCTTTTGACAATCTGGGAGTGAGATAGAATGCAATCTGGTTGAGATTGTTCCCTTTGTCTCTATCTGCAGAGGTAACAATATGGTTAAATAAGCTAGAGCTCAATTCTATAACTAAATGGAAACAGTTGAAAGAGGTATTCTTAGAATGGTTCTATCCACCTTCCGAAAGGGTACAGTTGAGGATGAAATTAGTAACTTTAGACAAATCCCAACTGACGCATTGCACAAAACCTGGGAGAGATTTAAGAAGAAACTTACATGATGTCCAAACCACAACATAACAGACTTGCACTTGAAGGAGACTTTGTACAGAGCTTTCAACTCTATGATAAAGCCAATTGTTGACAATGCTGCAGGTGTTTCATTCATTGATCTCTCTTTCCTAGATGCTTTTGACAAGCTAAATAGAATGACCAATAAGAGTCGGGCTTGGCATACTAGGGATTCTATAGTGGCTAGCCCGAATGTTGCCGGTAGTGTAACTGTAGAGCAGCGCAAAAGGGATAAGCAGCGAGACCAGAACATGGCCTACTTGAAGACACAGATAGACTTTCTGACCAAGAACTTGTTGTCAGGCAAGACCGAAATGGTTAAGGCTGTGGAATCTCAGGGTACTATTGCTACAGAAGCTAATGCAGAGGCAAACTATGTGAGTAGTCAGGGGGGTTTCTGAGGCAATATCCAAGGGAACTAAGGTCAGAACTTCTATGACAATCCTGATTATAAAGATAGGAAGCAGGGACACTGGAGAAACAATAATGACAAGAGTGGTTTATATGTTCCTCCTAGAAGTAAGGATGCTGCAACAACTAGCTCTGGCAAGATGTCTATGGAGGACATGATGGAAATGTTGCTGAAGGGAGTTGAAGCTACCAAATCGGGAGAAACTACTATAAAGAGTGAATTCTCTACCCTCAGTCAGTTAGTTAGCACACACTCTGCTTCTATTAACCAGTTGGAGTAGCAGATAAACCAACTTTATGGTACACTAAACTCGAGAAAAACTGGTACTTTACCCGTGGTACGGTTTAAAACCCGCAAAATAATAGTTCATGTATGGAGATTACCACTCGGAGTGGTAAGTTGTTATGTGACGACTCTGTGGGAAAATCTTTGGAAAATAAGGTAAGTATTGATGAACCCGAAGAAATTAGTCCAGTGGAGTCTGAGAAGCATGATGGTTTTGTTTATATTTTGGAGAAAGAAGACGAGAATGAGGAGGAAGTGGTGTTAAATACTATCCCTAGACCACCACCCCCCTTTCCTCAATGATTGAAGAAAAAGGTCGATGAGAAAAAATTTGCAAGTTCATGGCTATGCTCAAGCAATTGACAATTAATGTACCTTTTGTTGAGGCACTTGAGCAAATGCCAGGCTATGCCAAGTTCATAAAAGACCTTGTCACAAAGAAGAGGAAGGTCAGCAGTGAGTAGGTGGACAATCTCCACCATTGTAGCGCAGTTTCCACATAATTCTTAGTGCAAAAGAAGGCCGACCCAGGTGCATTCACTATTCCGTGCAAGGTTGGGTCTCTAGATTTTGCAAATTCATTATGTGATTTAGGTGCCAGTATGAATCTGATGCCGCTTGTTGTATGTAAGAATCTAGGTTTGGAAGATCCAACACCTACTAACATATGACTGGTGATGGCAGATAGGTCAATAAAGTGACCCGTTGGAATTTCGCATGATGTGTTGGTGAAAGTAGCAGACTTTATTCTTTTTGTTGATTTTGTGGCACTGGATTGTTATATGGACTTTGAGGTACCCATTATCTTGGGAAGGCCACTCTTGTCAACAGGAAGAGTAATAATTGACATGGAGTTGAATGAGCTCAAGTTTAGTCTCGGTAAAAAGGAGGCAAAATTCAAAATGCATCAACCCATGTCACGACAAAATGATATGAATATCTTCTCAATCGTTGACGTCTTCTATGAGGATGAAAAAAGGGTATCAATAGGTTGTCTTGGCGAATGCTGAGTAGTCAAGAGAACCCAGTTGTGCCGCAATAGTAAATCAGGCGCTAATAGGAGGCAACCCAGAATTTTTATATTTGAGCAAGTGTTTTTATTTTTTAAATTAGGATTTAGTATAGAGAAGGTGAAAAAATGAAAAGGGTCAGCTGGAAGGTCATGATGATATCCGTGACAAGCCGTCACAACTGTAACAAGCTATCACGAATGCCATTAGCTAGATCAGACTTGAGAAATTCTCTGACTACTATTGATGATGATCTTCAAGGGCTATCACAACTGTGACAAACCGTCACAAATCGTCGTCAGCACAAAGCCTAAAATCTTAAAACTGGGCCTAATTTTAATCAGATCCAACCCGACCCAAATCGCAAACCTTTTCAAATTTCTACCGCTTTTAACTTCTTTTTCTTTAGTTATTTTTTTCCTTAGTTAAAATAGTTTCCATTTTTGGCAAAACTTTCTAAGAAAAACAAGTTTTATTTATGTGTGGTTAGCACTTAAGAATCATGAACATCTTCTTCCTTCACACTTTTTCTTGTGCGTGGCACTAGATTAAAAGCTCCACCAGGTATACTCTACTTCAACACTTCTTTGCTTGTTATGTATGGTGAATGAAAGCTAACTCAAGTCCCCAATGTGATTGAACCAAGTTCAAACTTGGAAAATGGCTAAAATCGCACCTAGGGTTTGCTGTACAAGCCCAATTATTGAAAAGACATCTCACAATTCAAATTCAACTAAATCTTGAGCAAGAATGGGGACCAAAAATTTAGTTAAAGTAAAAAGTGGGTTCTGATAAGTGTGACGACATCCACGATAGGCTATCACCATCATGATAACTTATCAGGAATGTCATAAAAAGCTGAAAAAACTAAAGTTGGTTCTGGATAGAGCTGGCAACAATCGTGATGGGCTATCACAATTATAACGGTCTATCATGAAGGTTTCTAGAAAGTGTAAAATTTTTGTGGGTTTAGTGTGAGGTTGATGACAACCGTGATAAGCTATTACGGCCGTGATGGCTTATCATGAATTGTCATAACACCTGGGGCCTGAACCATAAATGAGCTTAAATTATTAATGTACCTATGTATGTAATCTTTAGGGTTGACTAACATTCTTCTAATGTCTCTAGGTACTCTAAAATGGCACCAAAAAGAAAGAGTCCCACAGAACAGAAGAAAATAGCCCAAGAGGATGTATATTGTAAGATCCTCAATGAGGAGTCTGACTATGAGGAGGAGGAACCCTTGCTCAGAAAGATAAAGAAGAAGCAGAGTCCAAAGAAAACTCTACCACCTCCACCAATTGAGGTGGAGAATAGTGATGATACTGAGTCGACCACAACTTCTGAGCAGGAGGGGTCTAAAAAAGGTCAGTCTAAACAGCATGAGTCTGAACATGCTAAAGCTGATAAAGAGGATCAAGAAGAATCTGAAGGATATGAGTTTAAATGAATAGCTTTTGGGTCCCCATCCACTGAGCAACAAGATGATAAAGAGTCTCCACCTTGGAGGACTATTATCAAATGTAAGAACCCAGATGTGAGGAGCAATGCTAGATAGAAAATCCCTAGAGCTGAAGACATCTATATTGTTGGGTTGCAAATAACTGATAGAAGGAATGCGAAGAGGCCAATCTAAGAAGAGAAGGTGATCATCACAAAATGGTTGAGAAGATACCCTGAAGTGGAGAAGAAATTCAAAGAATACGGCTTAGGACAGACTACAGAAAGGAAAGGTTTATTATGCCCCACACTGGTTTGGGAGTTCTAGGTGAATTACCAAGCCTAGTTGGAGAATATGTGCAAACCAGGTGACAAAGTAGCAGATCAGCCTCTTCTAGTGAGAGTTCAGGTGAGGGGTGTAAGCATTGATGTTTCGACTCAATAGTTATTTGATGCAAGAAGTATGTCAACAGTTTAAGATTGCCATCAAAATTCCACTCCATATCATCCGAAGGCTAATAGCGTTGTGGAAGCTGCCAATAAGAATATCAAGAATATACTACGGAAAATGGTACAAGGGTCTAGACAATGGCATGAGAAGTTGTCATTTGCATTGCTGGGTTATCACATTACTATTTGCACTTCAATAAGGGCAACTCTATATTTGTTGGTGTACGAGACAAAAGTGGTCATTCCTATAAAATTTGAAATTCCCTCTGTTCGAGTCATTGTGGAAACAAAGATTGAGGATGATGAGTGGGTCAAAACCCGACTGGAACAATTGAGTTTGATTGAGGAAAAAAGGCTAACGTCGGTATGTCATGGCCAATTGTATCAGAAGAGAATGGCTCGAGCATATAAGAAAAAGGTACGACCTAGGCATTTTGATGTTGGTCAGTTGGTATTGAAGTGTATCCTTCCTTACTAGGTTGAAGCAAAAGGAAAGTTCTCCCCAAACTGGCAAGGTCCCTTCATCATGAAGAAAGTTTTGCCAAATGGAGCCTTAAATTTGATAGATATTAAAGGCAAAATGACAGAGATGGCTATGAATGCTGATGCGGTCAAAAGATATTATGTATGATATTTTATCCTTTGTTGGTCCTATTGCATGTTTAGTACTTGCATTCTTGAAGATTGACATGATGAAGGCATTTCATTCTACTATCCAAACATGGTGTCATCCTTTGTTTACCTCATTTGAGCTTACTTTTATTTTTATTTCATACCCCTCTTTTGGAATCAAAACAGAGTCGAAAATAAAGTGTCAAGAAAAGAAGAATAAAACAAAGTAAGTATGAAAATAAAAGAGAAAGAAGAGAAAAACCAAAGAAAAAAAAAGTACAAACTGATGGAACTACGTACAACCTGATTCTCCTCTCTTAGGAGTGAGATACGTAGGCTTCCCTATCCAGGGCTCTGTTCAACCAAATAAAGATTTTAGAGTCACCCAGTCAACAAAAAATGGGTCATGAGTTAATGTATTGTTTGAGTCGATTCCAAAAGTTGTAAGTCCCACCCCCACTTCAAGTGTCGTCTGATCCTTCTTCCATTGTTTTCTTCCTAACCTTATCCAAAAACTAAGTTACAAACAAAGAAAGACCTTCAGATCAATCTTTGATAATGTTAAGGCTAAGCATGCAATGGATATGATGATACATTTTGGTGTACTACTTGTATTCCTCATCATAAAAAGTTAGGAAAGAAATAAAAATGAGAGAGTCTTATTGGTAAAAACCCTTGCGGGCACCACAAGGTGATGGTGAGCCGAGAGAAATAAAAATGAGAGATTCTTACTGGTGAAAACCCTCACGGGCACAATAAGGCTTTGAGGAGTTGAGAAAAATAAAAATAAGAGTCTTATTGGTGAAAACCCTTATAGGCACCGTAAGGTGATGGCGAGTTCGAGAGAAAAGTAAAAAGGAAAGAATTAGTTGGCAAAAGTGTTTTAAGATGTAATCAATTGAATGAGATATATGAGTACAATGGATTTAAAGAAGCGGCTCAGCGGCAAAGGCATGAACTCAACAACAAAAAGGAAGTTTGGATAGGAAGATCAGACAGCTTAATCCAAAGTGCACGTCATACTCATTGGAGTTGGTTGCCATATTCAGATAGGTTTTCTTTTTGAATAAGGGACATTGCCCTTTTCTTTCATTTACATATTCATATTTTGTATTTCTATCTCATTTATCAAAATAAAATTCACCATCATTTCTTTACATTTTAAGTCAAATCTGTGTCAAAGCAAGCGAGAAATGATTTCAAAACAAGCTACCAGTCTTTCCAATTGTATGAGCAAAATCCAAGGACCAGTACATGAAAGAAATATGATTGTAAATTAACACGGAGTAAAGGAAGTCTATCAACCGACAGGGTGTGGAATTTGTGGGAGTATTCATATTTTGAAAAGGGTGCATCTCAGAGGCATGATAAAATAGAAATTCATTATTTGAGTCAGAACTCATTCCCATCAGTCTGGATCTGGGTCAATGACGCACCAAGTTAGGGGCAAGTTTAAGCGATCTAAAAGAAAGGTGAAAGGAACAACGGTTGGAGCAAATGCCTGGGAAGCCAAGTGCTACAAGCTACCACAAATTTTTTAACTGACAAATTTTTGTTGTTGAAATAGGGGCAAATTCACTAAAATTAATTCGGTTACCATTGGAAAAACATATACATAAGGGACTTTGCTTTCTGTTTAGGACCCTCCTGAAAAATGGAATTTTACTTACTGTTTAGGACCCTCCTGAAAAATAGGACTTTACTTTCTGTTCAGGACCTTTCTAAAAAATGGGATTTTACTTTCTGTTCAGGACCATCCTGAAAAATAGGACTTAACTTTCTGTTCAGGACCCTCCTGAAAAATGAGATTTTACTTTCTGTTCAGGACCTTCTTGAAAAATGGGATTTTACTATCTGTTCAGGACCCTCATGAAAAATGAGACTTTACTTTCTGTTCAGGACCCTCCAAAATAATGGGATTTTACATTCTGTTCAGGACCCTCTTGAAAATGGGACTTTACTTTCTGTTCAAGACCCTCCTGAAAAAAAGGGACTTTACTTTCCGTTCAAGACCCTCCTGGAAAATGAGACTTTGCTTTCTATTCAGGACCCTCCTGGAAAAAAATGAGATTTTACTTTCTACTCAGGACCTTCCTGAAAAATTTGACTTTAACTTTCTGTTCAGGACCCTCCTAAAAAATGGGACTTTACTTTCTGTTCAGGAGACGCCTAAAAAATGGGACTTTACTTTCTGTTAAGGACCCTTCTAAA